>NC_057711.1:41787366-41787593 GCF_004010195.1 Chiloscyllium plagiosum
ACTCGATCTATCCTGTCTATACCTGACATATGCTTCCTTCTTTTTCTTAACCTAACCTTCAATTTCTTTAGTCATCCAGCATTCCCTATACCTACCAGCCTTCCCTTTCACCCTGACAGAATATACTTTTTCTGGATTCTCGTTATCTCATTTCTGAAGGCTTCCCATTTTCCAGCCGTCCCTTTACCTGCGAACATCTGCTCCCAATCAGCTTTTGAAAGTTCTTG
>NC_057711.1:41787643-41803305 GCF_004010195.1 Chiloscyllium plagiosum
CCAATCAGCTTTCGAAAGTTCTTGCCTAATATCGCCAAAATTGGCCTTTCTCCAATTTAGAACTTCACCTTTTAGATCTGGTCTATCCTTTTACATCACTATTTTAAATCTAATAGAATTATCGTCGCTGGCCCCAAAGTGCTCCCCCACTAACACCTCAGTCACCTGCCCTGACTTATTTCCCAAGAGTAGGCCAAGTTTTGCATCTTCTCTAGTAGGTACATCCACATACTGAATCAGAAAATTGTCTTGTACACACTTAACAAATTCCTCTGCATCTCAACCTTTCACACCATGGCAGTCCCAGTCTATATTTGGAAAGTTAACCCTTACCTGCTCTTAGCAATGGCTGCTTCACAGCAGGCTCCACATCTTATGTCAACTTTTCATCCTTGCTCTGACTTTCAGCTGTCACCACATCATTATCTAAGCCAACCTTACTGAAATTTTGTTTTAGGGCCTGTCAAAATGCAATTTACTGTTTAATCAAATGCTCCCACTGGAATCAAATCGCTGCTCTAACTCAAGTCCAAAATCGATGTATTAGTATTACTGTGACAATTAGCTTTAGCATAGTTGATACTTTAATTCGCACCACATTGTTACATTCTTCTTGAAGCCTTCTACTGTTTTTAACTGGTGTGTTAGCAATTTGATAAAAGTAGTTGAATTGTGTGCTGTACTGTTGTATAATTTAGCAAATTGCAGACGTATTCTGGTAAAGTTACTGATTGTGTCCTGCTGGAGGTGAGTCTTATCTGACAGTGTGTCCTAAAGGTTTTAGATGTGTATTTCAAATACCTATCCACCCATTTGGAACTATTTTAAAACCATTTTGCACAAGATTGAAGTCTGTCACAAACAGTCAAATCACTCAATGGAAACAATTTTAAAGATGAGTTTCCCAATTTTATTCTTAATGTAATTTGAAGATTTAGTACGTGAATTATGTCTGTCTGAAATTATCCTCAAATTATCATAATGGTAAAGCCCTGTTGTTCATATGTTCGCTCTTCACGGTTACACTTAACCGTACAAAGTAGTCTATGCATCATATCGTTCATTGTGTTGTCAATGTTGGTTTACTTGTGACTATTATAGGATGCAATATTGCACATGGGGAGGTTTCAGATTATTCACATTATTTTGACTTTAAGATCAAGTTATTAGTGCAGATATCCAAGCAAGTCAGTAAAAAGGCAGAACGATGACTCAATGGTTAGCGTTGCTGCCTCACAGCGCCAGGGACCCAGGTTCAAATCCCGCCTCAGGCAATTGTCTGTGTGGAGTTTGCACATTCTCCCCGTGTCTGCATGGGTTTCTTCCGGGTGCTCCGGTTTCCTCCCACAGTCCAAAGGTGTGCAGGTTAGGTGAATTGGTCATGCTAAATTGCCCGTATTGTTAGGTGCATTTGTCAGGGTAATTGTAGGGGAATGGGTCTGGGGGGGGGGGGGGTTGCTCTTTGGAGGGTCAGTGTGGACTTGTTGGGCCGAAGGGCCTGTTTCCACACTGCAGGGAATCTGATTAGAATTTAAAATTTACATTTTAAACAGATTGCAACAGTATTTGTTGGTCTTTACAATAACCATTCCTGCTGTAAGTGTCCTTAACAGGTAAGACAAGAAAACTATCAAACATGAAATGAGGTAAAATGGAATAGTAATAAACTGAATATCATTGTATTTACTAAAACAATGCTAGTGGATATCAAAAAATTGCTTGGCTGTAGCCTATCCCATGAATCTATATTCTAAAACATATTTACTCATTAATATTACTGTTTGCAATATTCTCTGGGAACGCATTCCCTGCGAAAAGTGGGATTTTATTGTACATCACTTCTTGAACTATAATTTGTAATTATAGAATCTACAATTTTAATCTGGAGCAAAAGAAAAATACTACAATACAATTGTGAGATACTTGCATTTCTGCAATAGACTTTCAAATCTGGATCTGATCATTTCAAAAAATATCTGTAATGTAATTTATTATCATCACAACAATAAATTTTTTATGAGAAGTGATTAATCGCTGCCATTTTTACTGCTTCTGGGACTTAATGAAAAACTGAGTTATGTGAGCAGTAAACTGTAACCATTCATTTCTCAAGTGTAATAACTTGTGGGATTTGTCACGACATGATGACCCACGTTTACTGCCTTAATTGTGATTTAGAACTGGTATATAACAATTCTTAATGATTTTTCTAAACTTAAATATCTTAAATTCACCTAATTGTTTTATGAGTATTATTCAAAATATATGTTAAAGTAGAATCCTTGATTGTTAGATGATTGATTGATTTCTGACACCTTATTCGATGTTTGGATGGGCATTCTGAGTTAAAAGGTTCTGAAATCATTGCCTAATCCATGACTTGAGAATACTACTCAGTTACTGAGGTGGATGTATGTATCAAGTCTGCTCAGGTGGACATTAAAGATATAGTGGCAATATTTGAAGAGTTAGACTCAGAATCCTTACAGTGGAAACATGCCATTTGGCCCATTGAGTCCACACAGACTCTCTGAAGAGCATCCCACCCAGACCCACCCTCCTAGCCTATCCCTGTAACCCTGCATTTTCTGTAGCTAACCAGCCTATCCTGCATACCCCTGGGTAACTTAGCATGGCAGACCACCTAACATGCACATCTTTGAACTGTGGGAGGAAACCTGAGGAAACTCATACAGACATGGGGAGAAGATGTAAACTCCCTATAGCCAGTCGCCCGAGGCTGGAATTGGATCTGGATCCCTGGCAATGTCAGCCACCGTGCAGCCCTCAGTTGGGAGTTCTGATGACCTGGCGTTCTCTCAGCAAAAGCCACCAGCAGATTAAAGAATTATTCATCTCATCAATATTTATGGGAATTTTTTTGGGAACAAAATGGTCATTGAAGAAGAAAACAATGACCTCACTTTCTGGCTGTCGAGCACTTTGGCCATCCTTAAGATGTGCGAATACAATAGGATGGAAGTTAACTCACGCTGCTCCTGATTGACATCCTGTGCCTCACATATTCCTGAAATATGTCCGTCCAGAAATTGAGTAATGATATTTTTAGGTAGCCCGGAAATTCCTGAAAAAGGTCAGGGACCATCATGTAGGCCCATCAGATTTATAAGTGCATAAAGCACCCAGCTGACTTCATACATGAATTCTAAGCAATCATTTTGGCATAATGAGTGAACTTTGTAAAAAGGCAAGCACTTTTAAAGGAAGATTTATGCAAAGAGGGTAGTAGTACTACCCTCTCTAACACTTTGGTATTAATAATTTGCTCATTGCCAGTGAGAGCTATATAAATTCAGGAACGTTATTCACAGAACAAATCAACTTGACTTCACAGTTATATTCATGACTGTTGTCTAGGTGAAACCAACATCAAATACTTGTTGGGAACTGCATAGTTAGTCATTCTCTCTTTACAACCTATTTATAAGCTGAGTTATTGGAAGAACAGAAAGAAGAACAACAGAAATGCTTACAGAATTAACTCCACGGAAGTAACTGAAAGATATGTCTTGTTTGGAAATATTTAAACAACTCATTGATGCGTAAATTCCTTATTTTTGTAACCCGTGGCCTATTCTGTTGTTTTACTGAGATTGATACTTTATTCTTTGCTGTTATGGTCTGATATTATTTCCCTTATTATTATCTTTTCTGTTATCTTATTTCAATGCCTTGCATTTCCCACCTCTTCCCAAATTTGATCCCTTGCCCCACACTATTTAGTTTATTTAGTTTACATCTCCTTTGACTTCCCTTGTTACCTCGCTCCCGAGAGCATCAGGCCCAGCATAGTTCAGGTGTGGACTATCCCAAAGGTGCACCCATTCTGGGTGCGAGTTGCCCAAGAACTGGAACCCACTTTTCCCACACCTGCCTTGGAGCCACCATTATCGTTATCGTTTTTACTATATGCTAATTTGTTTGCGGCTCACGTAATAATCTAGAAATTATTACATTTGTGGTTCTGTTTAATTTGGTTTCTAACTCTTGATATTGACTATACAGGATCTCTTGTTTTTCCTTTGTCAATGGTACCTACATTGGGAAGTGGGTGTCGCAGGCTGGCCAGCATTTATTACCTGTCTCTAGTTGCCCTTGAGAATGTGATGGTAAGCTGCATACTTGAACTGCTGAAGTCCATGTGCTGTGGATTGGCCAACAATGTTGGTAGGGAGGGAACTGCAGCATTTTGACTCAGGGAAGATGAATAAATGGCGATATATTTCCAAGTCAGGATGGTGAGTGGCTTGGAGAGAACTTACAAGTGGTGGTTTTCCCATTTTTCTGCTGTCCTTGTCCTTCCAGATAGAAGTGATTGTGGGTTTGGAAGATGTTGTCTAAGGATCTTTGTGAATTTCTGCAGTGCATCATGTAGATAGTACACACTGCTGCTACTGAGTTTCGATAGTGGAGGGAATGGATGTCTGTGGATGCAGTGCCAATTAATCAGGCTGCTTTGTCCTGGATGGTGTCAAGCTTCTTGACTGTTGGAGCTGCACCCATCCAGGCAATTGAGGAGCATTCCATCATACTCCTGACTTGTACCTTATAAATTATGGACAGGCTTTGAGGAGTGAGGAGGTGAATTACCAGCCACAGTATTCGTGGTCTCTGACCTGCTCTTGTAGCCACTGTGTTTATTTAGCGAGTCTAGTTGAGTTTCTAGTCAATGGTTATGCCAAGGATGTTGGTAGTGGGGATTCAGTGACAGTAACACCAATGAATGTTCGGGTTGCTGGTTAGGTTGTCTTTTACTGGTGATAGTCAAAGCCTGGCATTTGTGTGGCACGAATGTTACTTGCCACTCGTCAGCCCAAGCCTGGATATTCTCCAGGTATTGTTGCAATTGGCATGGACTACTTCAGTATCTGAAGAATCACAAATGGTGCTGAACAATGTGCGATCATCTGCAAACATCCCCACTTCTGACTTTACGATAGAAGGAAGGTCATTGATGAAGCAGCTGAAGATGGTTGCGTGTAGGACGCTAACCTGAGGAACTCGTGCAGAGATGTTCTGGAACTGAGATGACTGAGCTCTAACAATCACAACCATTTTCTATGTGCAAGGTATGACTCCAACCAATTTGCCTCTGATTCCCATTTATTTTAGTTTTGCTAGGGCTCCTTGATGCCACACTTATTGGAATATGGACTTAATGTTAAAGGCTGTCACTACCATCTCACCTCTGGATTTGAGCTGTTTTGTCCATGTTTGAAACAAGGCTGTAATGAGGTCAGAAACTGAGCTGCCCTGGTGGAACCCAAACTGGGTGTCATGAACAGGTTATTGCTGAGCAGATGCTGCTTGATAGCACTGTTGACAACACCTTTTATTGCTTTATTGATGATCGAGAGTAGGCTGATAGGGTGTTAATTGGCCATGTTGGATTTGTCCTTCTTTTTGTGTACGGGGCACATGTGGGGCAATTTTCTAAATTATCTGGTAGATGCCAGTGTTGCAACTATACTGGAAGAGCTTAATTAGGGGAGTGACATGTTCTGGAGCACAAGTCTTCAGTACCATTTCCTTGGAATGTTGTCAAGGCTCATTATCTTTGCAGTATCCAGTATTGCCAATAATTTCTTGATATCACGTGGAATGAATCAAATTGGCTGAGGACTGGTATCTGTGATGCTGGGGACCGCTGAAGGAAGCTGAGATCGGTTACCCACTCGGCACTTCTGGCTGAACATTACTGCGAATGCTTCTGCCTCATCTTTTGCACTGATCTGTCGGGCTCTTCCATCATTGGTGATGGGGATATTTGTGGAGCCTCCTCATCCAGCTTAATTGTTCACCACCACTCACATCTCGATTTGGCAGAACTGATGAGCTTGGATCTGATCCATTGGTTGTGGGATTGATTAGTTGATAGCTTCACCAGATTGACACCTCATTTTTAGATATGCCTGGTTCTGCTCTTGACATGCCCTCCTGCACTCCCAGTTGAACCGGGGTTGATCCTCTGGCTTGATGGTCATGGTTTGGGAGGGGAAGGTATGCCGGGCCAGTGAGATTACAAGATTATAAAATAAAAACTAAAAGAACTGCAGATGCTGGAAATCAGAAACAAAAACAGAAATTGCTGGAAAAGCTCAGTAGGTCTGGCAGCATTCGTGGAGAGAAATCAGAGTTAAAGTTTCAGATCGAGTAATCCTTCCTCAGAACTCTGAGGTTACAGATGATGTTGGAATGTAATTCTGCTGCTGTTGATAACCCACAACACCTCATGCTCGCCCAGTCTTGTGTTGCTAGATCTGCTCGAAGTCTGTCCCATTTCGCATAGTGATAGTGCCATGCAACACAATGGAGGTTATTCTCAAATTGCAGGTGAGACATTGTCTCCACAAGGACTATACAATGATCACTTTTACCAGTACTGTCATGGGCAGATGCATCTGCAACTAACAGATTGGTAAGTCTTGCAGTTATCTCCTTTGCAACCCAAACACGTTGATCAATAATATCTGCTGCCGAGCCACTGTTGGTGGTGGACATTAAAATCCCCCACCCAGAATACATTTTGTGCCCTTGCCAACCTCCATGCTTCCTCCAAATGTTGTTCAATATGGAAAAGTACTGATTCATTAGCCAAGGGAGAATGGTACATGGTAATCAGCAGGAGGCTTCCTTGCCCATGTTTAATCTGAAGCCACAAGCCTTCATAGTTCCAGAGTCAAAGTTGAGGATCCCAAAGCAATTCGGTCCCGACTGTATACGACTGTGCCGTCACCTCTGCTGGGTCTGTCCTACTGTTGGGACAGGACGTATCCAGGGATGGTGATGGTGATGTCTGGAACATGGTCATACTCTCAGAATAATACCTTACAGACAATGTCGGGCTGTTGCTTGACTTGTTTGTGAGACAGCTTTCCTAATTTTGGCTCTAGATGTTAGTATGGAAAACTTTGCAGGATTGACAGGACTATTACTGCTGTTGTCTTTTTCTGGTGCCTAGATCGATGCCGGGTGGTCTGTCAGTTTTGGTTCTTTGTTGAGACTTTGTGCGATTGATATAAATGAGTGACTTGCTAAGCCATTTCAGAGAAACATTGAAAGTCAACCACATTGCTGTGGCTCTGGAGTTACATATAAACCAGATAAGGTGAGGTTGGCAAATTTCTTTTCCTTAAGTACATTGGTTTTGCTAACAATTCACAATGGTTTCATGGTCATCAGTAGATTCTTGATTACAGATTATTTTTATTTAATTCATATTCCACCGACTGTCTTGGCAGGATTCGAACTCTGGTCCCACTGGTTAAGTTTCTGGATTAATGATCTAGCGATAAAACCATGAGGCCATTGCCTCCTATAATGGGCCACAAGGACTGGACTTTCCCCCTTCCATTGCAAGTTCCTTTCCAGCCATGAGCAGGTGTTCTAACCCCTGGCATGGACAAGCTACCTCTCTTCGCTGCAGAGAATGACATCAATCTCTCTTTATCACTACCTTCCTTTTGCTCCCACAATTGGTTCAGAAAATATTTTAATGTGCTTTGGTCAATTAGGTCTCCTATCCTCCATCCCCAACTCTAATCCATGCAAGCTAAAGGAACTTGAAAGCTGTTGGACAATTGCAAAGGCCAAAACTTCTGAATTCATGTCCCCTTGGTGTCGTTATCTGCTTTACTTGCAGTTGTGATCTCTTATTTTTGACCAGTGACCAAATCAGAAGAATTTTGAATAGTTTTCTAATGTTGATATATTTTCTGGTAAAGAAGAAAGTACATCCGATTTTCACTTCCATGATTTAGAATTAGTCTCAGTGCACCAGCTAGAAGACGAGCTGCTAGTATATATATTTGTGTTGTTATGGTAACAGGTCTGTGCTTATGCCTCCTGTGATAGCATGTGCTCTGTTTTATTTCAGGGTTTGTATCCATGGAATGTTATCTGTTTGTTGCTGATAGTGGAAAAATAGTTCACTCACTTTGGATTTTCACAATTCTGTCCTTATCATTCTAATGCCCGCAGTAGGTGAAAGGTCACTGAACTTTCTGTAAAACTCAACACTACTAGCTCTGCATGTTTTACGTGCACACAGAACATAAATTGAATTTTTGCAAACTATTGGAGTTGTACGGGGTTATTGTTAACACTGCATCAATCACTGCCTGATAAATGAATGGTTCTGTTATAGTGTCAAAGAGTTATATAGCATCTTTTGGTCCAAATTGTCTGCATTGATCAGGTATCCTAAACTGAACTAGTCCCATTTGCCAGCATTTGACTCGTATCCCTCTAAAGTCTTCCAATTCATGTACCCATTCAGATGCCTTTAAAAGTGAGGACGTTCTTGCCTTCTTTGCATTAATTCGTCCTGACAAAGATTTTAAATTACGACATCAGAAAGGCTGCAAGTTTAATCCCTGGTTTGTGCCATGAAAGCCAATGAGGCAGTAAATACTTAACAATTGACCTCAGGTCTTTTACGTAAAAGAAAGGGAATACCTAATAGGTACTTATTCCTGATTATTCAGGAATGACCACTAGAGAAAAGAGTTTCTTTGTGAAGAATAATGTGTCTAGCATTCAAAGTATTTGCCAACTGAATTCCCTTACAATGAAAAATGATCAGTTCGTTAAGACCTTGGAGATTGGCAAGTGTCATTGAAATTGTATCTCAGGCAAAATCATTAAGTGAGGAAATTAAAGGCAACATTGTTAAATTAAACCTAGATTTTCCATTTTTATCACGTTTTAGACTCTCATCCTAACTGTTTATGTTGTGCAATGCATCTTATAGTATGTTGAGAAAAACTTTTGATGAATGAATCAAAATGTGCTGCCTTTTGCAATTTGTAAATTGATACAGGACAAATAGTCTGTGTTAGATAAAAATACACACTAACCAGTCACTGGAAAACTGTCTTCCAGTTGTGGATCCTTCAGCCAAAGGGCTGAATCTCTAATATCACTATTCAGACCCCTTTTGATATCAAATAACTTGAATAAATCTCTGTTTTATTTACTCCCAGGAGAGTAACTGCAGCTTCTCCATTCTTGCAATATAACTGAAGATTTTCATTTCTGGAGCAATTTAAAACTTTTTTCTCATGCTTTCATATCTTTTTTAAACTATGGTGCCCAAAGCTGGACACAATACATTTCTTAAGAAAAGTTGCTAAACTTGTAAAGATGCCGTGTGGGCGGCACGGTGGCACAGTGGTTAGCACTGCTGCCTCACAGCGCCAGAGACCCGGGTTCAATTCCCGCCTCAGGCGACTGACTGTGTAGAGTTTGCACGTTCTCCCTGTGTCTGCGTGGGTTTCCTCTGGGTGCTCCGGTTTCCTCCCACAGTCCAAAGATGTGCAGGTCAGGTGAATTGGCCATGCTAAATTGCCCATAGTGTTAGGTAAGGTGTAAATGTAGGGGTGTGGGTGGGTTGCGCTTCGGCGGGGCGGTGTGGACTTGTTGGGCCGAAGGGCCTGTTTCCACACTGTAAGTAATCTAATCTAATCTAATCTAAAAGATTTACAAGGTTGTTGCCAGGGTTGGAGGATTGGAGCTATAGGGAGAGCCTGAATAGGCTGGGATGATTTTCTCTGGAGCATCAGAGGTTAAGGGGTGACCTTATAGTGGTTTATAAAATCATGAGGGACATGGATAAGGTGATTAGCCAAGGACTTTTTCCCAGGTAGGGGAGTCTAAAACTAGAGGGTGAATGTGAGAGGGGAAAGATAAAAGCGACTTAAAGGGTAACATTTTCATGCAGACGGTGGTGCATGTGTGGAATGAGTTGCCAGAAGAGGTGTTGGAGGCTGCTACGATTACATTTAAGAGGCATCTGAATTGGGATATGAATAGGAAAGGTTTAGAGGAATATGGCCCAAGGGCTGGCAAATGGCAATAGATTAATTTGGGATAAATGGTAGGCATGGACGAGTTGGACTGAAGGGTCTGCTTCTGTGCTGTGCAACTCTGACTCGATGACCTAACCTGTGTTTAATAGAGGTTTATCATAATTTCCTTACTTTTGCATTCTATGCACCTATTTATAAAACCTTAAATTCTGTATGCTCTGTATTCCAAATGATCATTTTGGAAAACTTTCCAATGCCTAAGGTTAATCTGACTGGCTTGAAGTTGTTAAACTTATCCTTGCACCCTGTTGAACTAAGGGTGTAATATTTGCAATAATAGAGTCATCTTGCACCATGGTTTTTTCCAAAGAGTTGGAAAATTATAGTCAGTGCCTCTGAATTTTTAAACTCTTAGTTTCCTTTAATGTACTTTTCATCTGATCCTGGTAACTAGTTACCTCAAGTACAGCCAGTCAGTGTATTGCCTCATCTTTTAATTTTTAGTCAGTCCAGAATCTCAACTAGACAGTTTTTCATTATGACTTAAGTAGTGTCTTCTTTGTTTGTAAGAACAACTGCAGAGTACTCATGTGGCTTCCGAGCCATAAACCTCTCGTCCATTCATAAGTGGGAAAGTGTGAGTTTATGCAATTTAATAACAGAATAGAAGCATCGACTAATTTCTAAATGGGGAAAGTTTTGGAAATCTGAAGCACAATGGAACTTTGGATTCCTGGTTCAAGATTCTCTTCAGGTTAACATGCAGATTCAGTGGCAGTTAGTAAGACAAATGAAATGTTGGTATTTATATTGAGAGGAGAAAGTGAGGACTGCGGATGCTGGAGATCAGAGTCAATTGTGTGGTGCTGGAAAAGCACAGCAGGTAAGACAGCATCCGAGGAGCAGGAGAATCGATGTTTCCGGCCTAAGTCCTTCATCAGGAATCAAGGCTGTATAAGGTTGACCCATTTGGTCAGATTGCAATATTGTGAATAGTTTTGGGATCCTCTGTCTTAAGGTCTCAATACCCTATTTCTGTCCATAATTAGTGCCACTCATTCTTTTCCTACCTTTTTCCTGTTTGTATGCTGATAAAAAGCTTAAAGATTTGCCCTTAGGTTAGCTGCCAGTTCTCTTTTGATACTTGTTTTTAACTTGTCCTCTGAAACTTCTCTATTGATCTTTGTACTCATCTGTATTATCCAGCTCACAGCTGTATTTAGCATCCCATTCTCCTCCAACTTAGTGTCATGTGAGTCACTTTGGATTTTGTTGTCCTACCTTTCCCCCTCATGGGGATTTACCTTGACTCATACTGAACTATCTCCTCTTTTAAAGGAGGCATACTTGGTGACAGTTTTGCTTGCCAATTGTTGATCCCAGATTACCACGACAAAATCTATTCTTATCCCATTGAAGTTGGCCTTCCCCTAGCTAATCATTCTTCCTTTCTTGGAGTATGATGATGGGAAGAACAGATGCCGATTAGAATTGAGAATCATCTTTACATCTTGTGTGGTGTGATATGAGTATCATCTAGTTGTCAGTATAGATGTGGTTGCAAGGTGGCCAAGGTTTCGGACATTCCAGAAGGACAGAAAGAAAGGAAAAAGAGAAATGTGGCTCTGTTAATAAAGGGTGACATCAATACCACGTGAGAAATTATTATGATTTATAGATCAAGATACAGAATGATTTTGGAGGGATAAGGATTTATGGGGCATTGGTGAGATTGCAATGGAAGCAGTTAAGGGAAAGCTGACTGGGCTGATTACAGGAGCAGAAACATTGTCTTCTGAGGAAAGATTGGGCAGTTTTGGTCCATGCTTATTGGAGATTTGAAGAATGGGTGATCTTATTCAAGCATGTAGAATTCTGAGGGAGCTTGAGTTGATGCTTTGCGGTGGTTCCCAACCTGGGAATCTAGGACTAATGGACACAGTTTAAAAAAGAGGTCTTTGTCTTTTTTTCAAAATAGGTCTTCTATTTAAGAGACAATGAGAAATTGCTTTTCTGAAGGTCTATTGTCTTTGGAATTTTGTCTCCAGAGGATGGTCGAAGCTGGATCATCAGAAATATTCAAGACTGAGTTACGACACATTTTTGATTTGGGAGGTACAGGTAATGACGGAAGACTGCAAAGTGAAGTTAAGGCTGTCGTCACATTCACCATTTTTTTTGAATGATAGAGTCTGGGGCTGCAAAACCTACTGCTGTTATTGATCTTAAATGAAAGAATGTCACCAGGAATCTAAGCCACTGGTTTTCCTACAGCTCCCATTGTACACAACAAATTTCATTTGGATTACCTATTTTATCTGTAAAAACTTGTTTTGTTATGATAAATTTGCAGTTACATTCGGTTGAATCTGAAATGCATGTGCAAAAACTGAACTGTAAGGTCAGGTAAAACATGCATTAAATGCTTGAAATTGACCTGACTCTGCAGCCAGATTATCTTGTTGAATGTGAAACTGTGTTAACACTTAGAAAAAGAACACATACAATATCTATCAAAGTGACATACAAGGTTAAGAGGACAGCACATTGCTCTTTGTGAAAATAGCTGGAGGCCTAAGTTATCAGAAACTAAAAAGGAACAAGAAAAGGATCAAATTGGAGGAGTTTTGGTTCTTTGATCATTTAAATACAGAGTCATTTTGTCTTGAATTTTAGCAACATAATTTAAGAGGTACAGAAAGTTGCTGTTATTATTAAGACAATCCAGATCTAGTTGCTAGTGAATGAAATACTGCTGTAAAGTGCTGAAGTTGCATCTTTGAAGCTTTGCAAGGGGCTTAGTTCTTGACTACTTCTTTGGCAATGTATACAATTGATTAGAAGTTTTATTGATCAAGTTTGGAGAGAATTCTAAAATTAAAAGCTTAACCTGTGCTTTAAGTGAATTTACTGTAAATGAAGTTGTGGAGTTACACTTAGGCAGCTTAATGTCAAAGAATAACTTGTTTAAAATTTAAAGGCATTTTATCAACATGTTTAAAGAAAATCTCGCACATCACATTGCTCATTAGTGTTCTCTGTCTGACAGTTATGTTTGTGAATTGTTTATTCATATCAAACTGAGAGAAATTAATACTTGGGCTTAGACCCTTCAGTAGACTTGTGATCAGTTCCAAGCTGTCCCAACCAACATTTCTTTGAAGTTGCCTGACTGTGCAGCTGCTCAAATGTCCCACATAACGCAGTTTAAATGCAAGCACATTGACTTCCATTTGCAGAAGTCCATGCAATGGAAAAGAAACTTAGGGGGATGTAGGTCCCAACCCCAGTGATAATGTTCGTGGGATACAGAGCAAACTCTTCCTCTGTATAATAACAATGGCCTAAAACATTGGATAGGAGGATATTTCTGATTGACACATAGACCGGAATTGTGTGTTGAGGCCATATGGGAGTCCTGATGCAGCTGACTTTGTGAGAATTGTCTCGGAAGTTGAAATTTCCATTGAGCTGTTACCTGGTACTGGAAACTGCCCTAGAAAGTCTCCAGCTTTGAGACTTTAGAACATTTAGCTTCAATCACTAGCCAGGAAATGTTAAAATTAAAAACTGAATCCAGGCTAGCTATGTAACTAACTCACCTATCTCATCACTGAAATTCCCTTGCACACATCCCACACCTAAATTTGCCTTCTGGAACCAGTAGCTCTGTCAATCCTATGTCCTCCTATTCCTGGGACCCTTAAAGTACAGATAGGGTGCTTCAATGTGCAAAAGAGGGTCTATCTCTTCCCCCTCACCTCCCTCTGCCTGTGTGGATTCCTAGACTGGACAGTGCTCCTTTGCTGATATGGCTCCCAGCCCAGAAAATTTAGCCCACCACATGAGAATATACATGAGGATATGTATACTAGCAATTCTTAAATATATTTCAATATATTGTTGTCTGCCTCCACAGCTAATGTGATTTGAATTAATGTTCCCAGTAACAGTTTCACAGTGAGCAGATGGAAGCAACTTTATTCCATCATTACTCATCCCAGAGCTAAAGGAACATTGCGCTAAACTGTCGTGCCACTTGCCCAGTTTTCTTCAAGAGCATTTAATAACATTTGCTACGTACAAGCATTTTGTGGTAAATTTAATGTAAATTAAATTTAACAGCGATAGCCTGGACAGCAACTTATGCCTTCAATGAACATCTCAAAGCAATCTACAAGCAACGTGGAACTTGGGTGAGAGAGGAAGGAAAAATTGAAGACACGGGAGATAAGAAGGAAAAAAATTTTTTTTAAATTTTGGGTGGTATTTGAAATGTAACTTATACAGTTGCATGGAGCCCTTAGTTATTCAGGACTCCAAAGTGGATGTTTTGAAAAACTATTTAAATATTTATCCTTCAAGATTGAACTTGATCATCCTCAATGATGGGAGCCTTGCCAGTCAACTTGAATTCTAGTTGATGAAGAAGAAAGACTAATCTGACACTGAATTGGTCTTTTCATGTTAGGGATACTTGTGGAGCTGCCTCCTCCACTGAGCTGTTTGATTCTCCTTCACTATTCACAATTGCATAGAGGCCTGAAGACTGTAAATCTGATCCACTGGCTGTGGGACTGCTTAGCTCTGACTAGTGCCTCTGCTAATGTTGTTTGGAATACATGTGATCGTTCAGCTCTTTGTTTATTAATCCTGATGTGTAACGCCGATGTTGACTTTTGTTTGCAACTGCTGAGCAAATCTTAGTTGATAGATTTTCTGTATCAGACACACCCGAATCTTGAAACTGTAGCCCTGAATGTGGTTAGAAACATTTAAGCTCTATTCGGAAGCTTGCTATGTCAAATACATCAAAGGCTACCTTATGGTTTCGCATGATTTAATACTGTTGACTATGTGTTTAACCTTCAATTAACTTGCTTGCTGATTGTTCAAGCACGGTAGGTCTCATCAGTATGATGTTTATCACCACAATTTACCATGCCATATAATGATAAAGAACCAATAATCAATCTCTCATCAGTGGGTTTGTTTACTTGAAAAGTAAAACCCATTAGAAGTTACAAAGCAGGCATTACAGCGAACTGCTGATTTCCGTGTGTGGTGCTTGCAGACCCAGGGCAGACTAACTGCCAGGTTAGTCAAAACATTATGTACATGGAGCACATGCAATCCTTAAACTGTCTTAATGGCGAAGTACACATACAAAAGGAGTAGGCTAATCGGTCCTTCTACTCTATTCCAATATTCAAAAAAGCATCATGGCTGGCTTGTGGCCTCAGCTTCATCTTCCCTACTACTTTTGACTCTCAAGCTAATTATAAGTTTGTCTATCTCTGCCTTAGAGCGTTTAATGATCTCGTCTCCAACACTCCGAGAAATAGTATTACGAATATTCATGTCTTTCTCACCATATTCTTAAATGGGAGATCTCTTGCTCTAGGAAATTTGGACAGTTTCTATGTTACATTTTTCATTATTATTGGAAGATAGTTCTCCTGATTAGAAGTTCCCAAAGAATCTCCCAGTAGAACTGATTTGGAGATGCCAATGTTGGACTGGAGTGTACAAAGTTAAAAATCACACAACACCAGGTTGTAGTCTTTCATCTAGTGCTTCCAATTAAACCTGTTGGACTATAACCTGGTGTTGTGTGATTTTTAACCCATTAGGACTAGTAGTCCTCTGATTATAACCTAGGAGAAAGTGAGGACTGCAGATGCTGGAGATCAGAGCTGAAAATGTGTTGCTGGAAAAGCGCAGCAGGTCAGGCAGCATCCAAGGAGCATGAAAATCGACGTTTCAGGCATGAGCCCTTCTTCAGGAATGAGGAAAGTGTACCAAGCAGGCTAAGATAAAAGGTAAGGAGGA
>NC_057711.1:41804534-41852280 GCF_004010195.1 Chiloscyllium plagiosum
CACCCTCACCTTAACCTCCTTCCACCTATCGCATTTCCAACGCCCCTCCCCCAAGTCCCTCCTCCCTACCTTTTATCTTAGCCTGCTTGGCACACTTTCCTCATTCCTGAAGAAGGGCTCATGCCCGAAACGTCGATTCTCTGATTATAACCACCTCTTCCACTTGGTGCCATTGTTTTTGTGATCCTGGGTGGAATACATCTGGAACATATCAAACCAAACCTGACTACCCTCATTCAGTGTCCAAAGATGTGCACTCCTAAATGTATAACAAGGAAGATCTGACTCAATTTCCCACTCTAAATTACTAGGAAGAAACACACAATTTTCTAACAAATATAGCAATTTGGACGTTAAGTCAGATCTTCCTTATTATTCCAAATTATTATTCCTTATTATTATTCCTTATTATTCACCCAGGAGACCAAGTTTGATTCTGAGCTTGCCCTGAGTTAGCTCTCTCACAGGACAGAAGTTTTGAAGTTACTTTCTGAGCCACCCCCTGCAAAGTTTGATGTGAGGCCAGTCGTGGTGATATTACTGAGTTACTAATTTCATATAACTTTTGCTTAAGTATGTTTATATTAAAAAGATTAAGAATTTTAACCAAACAAAAAAGGAGACTTTAATTTGACCCAGACAGAAAAGGAGAAAATACAGTAGATCATAAAATAGATAAACAAACAATGTTTTCGTTCAAGTGGAGAAAAGAAAGAAATATCTTGTGATGAATGCAAGTAAATATGATTACAAATTTTGTCTCAAAATAATGCTTAGTGTAATAATGTAGATACATTTAGAAGTTAGAACAGAGTAAAGTGAGACAAACAATTCTGTGATCGCAGCATGACATTTTTTAAATGGACTGCTACATGTCTTCTACATGTCAGTAATAATCAAAGTTAACTTGCTTTCATGTAGCCCAGTGTGTCTCTGGGTTGCTTCTGTTTCTCAGGAACAAAGGCAGATGTTTAAGAAAATAGTTATTGACTTACTGCAAATGGTTAACCATGAAAGTTCAGGATAGTATCAAATTGAAAGGAGAAATATGCAATGTGGCAAAGATGAGTGGTAAATCAGAGGATTGGGAAAGTTTTAAAAGGATGGCAAAGCAAGTAGTGAGGAAGAGGATACAGTGAGGGTAAAGTAGTAAGTCAAATAAAAATGGACAATAAAGCTTTTTCAATGTACACAAAGGAAGAGCGAGGCCCAAGTTAACATAAGCCCCTTAGAGAATGAGGCTGGGCAAATAATAATGGGAACCAGGAAATGGCAGAGGAGTTGTTGAATACACCCCTGTTTCTGTATTTTAGCTCTCTTGAAATGAATGCTAACATTATTTTTGTCGTCTTAATTGTCAACTGAACCTGCATGGTAATCTTAAGAGAGTCCTGAAATAAAACGGCTCAGTCTCTTTGTGCTTCAGATTTCTAAATCCTTACCTCATTTAGAAAATAGTCTATGCCTTTGTTCTTCTTACCAAAATGTTTAATCTCATACTTTCCCACATTGTATTCCATCTGCCATTTCTTCGTCTGCTGGTCTGTTCAAGTCCTTCTGCAGCCTTCATCCTCCCCAACACTACTTGTCTCTCCACGTATCTTTCTGTCAACTGTTAACTTAGCAACAATGTCTTCAGTTCCTTTGTCCAGATTGTTAATATATAATGTGGATAGTTGTGGTCACAACACTGACCCCTGCAGGACTCCACTAGCTACCAGCTGACATCTTGAAAAAGACCTGTTCATTCCCAAACTCTTCCTTCTGCCAGTCAGTCTATTCTCTGTCCAGATTTGTCACGCATATCATCCCCTTGACAAAGCTGTGCTAATTCAGCCCTATTTAACCATGCAGTTCCAAGTACTCTTCAATATCGTCCTTGATTGTTGACTCTGAAATCTTACCAACGACCAGGGTCAAGCTCACCAACTGAAAATTTCTTGTCTTTTGAAGTCTTCCTCCTTAAGCAGGGGTGCTACATTAGCCATTTTCCAGTCCTCTGTGACCGTCCCTGACCCCAGTGGTTTTTGGAAGATCACCACCAATTACTCCACAAACTCCTCAGCCGACTCCTTCAGAACTCTGGAGTGTACTCCATCTGGTCTGGGTGACTTATCCACCTTTAGACCCTTCAGCTTCCCAAGCACCTTCTGCTTAGCAATGATCACTACACACACTTCTTGAAGTTCTGGTATACTATTGGTATCTTCCATCATGAAGACTGGTGCAAAGTACCTACTTGGTTCCATCACCATTTCATTGCTCATCCTTACTATTTCTCCAAACTCATTTTCCAACAGTTCAGTGTCACCTTTTGATATATATAGCTCTTGCAATGTTTTTTATATTACTAGCTAGCTTATCCTCATATTCTATCTTATTCCCCCCTTATTACTCTCTTTTCTTTGTCCTCTGCTGGTTTTTAAAGCCTTCCCAATCCTCTGGCTTCCCACTAATCTTCACCACATTGTATGTTTTTGCTTTTATGCTGTCCCTGACGGCCCTTGTCAGCCACAGTTACCTTGTACTCCCCTTAGTATGTTCTCTCTTCTTTGGGATGCATTTCTGCTCTGCACTCCCCACTCCCCAACCCTCCCCCATCTTTTAGTGTGAAATTCTGTTGACTGCCCTGGTTTTGTGACTCAGGTGGAATCTGTCCCATTGAAACAGCCTCCTTTATTCCCAGTGCTGGTGCCGATGTCCCATGGATTTAAACCCATTTCTCTCACACCAATGTTTCAGCGACACGTTTGGTACAATTGCAACATTTAAAAGGCATTTGTATGGGTATATGAATAGGAAGGGTTTGGAGGGATATGGGCCAGGTGCAGGCAGGTGGGACTAGATTGTGATGGGATATCTAGTCGACATGGACGGGTTGGACTGAATGGTCTGTTTCCATGTTGTACATCTCTACGACTCTGTGACTCTATGGTGACCCTGCACCAATTTGTTTGTGGTTTGAGTAGCAAATGGTGCTTATTACCTTTTTATTTCTGATTTTTTAATTCAGCCTCTTGCTGCTCAGCAGAACCTCTTTCCACAGGGATCAGTGCTGGGACCACAATTATTTACAAAATTAGTTATTATTTGGTTGACGGAACGCATGTACTATCACTAAATTTGCCTTTGGCACAAAAATTAGTTGGGGTGGTAAGTGGTACTATAGAGAGTTTATAGGGGCATATAAACATGTTAAGTGAGATGAAACAAAATGAGAGATAATGTGTGTTTAGGAAGAATAGAGGTGGTGAGTATTACTTCATTGGAGAAAAACTGCAGAAAGCTACAGTACAGGATTGTTCCTAGTGTATGAACCAATGGACACAGCACAGGGATTTGGGATTCTCTTGCATAAATCACAAAAGGCTAGCATATAAGAAGTATAGACAGAAGGAAGGCAAATGAAGTGTTGAATGTTTATTTCAAATGGAATGGGTTTAAAAATAATAGTCTTGGTAAAACTCTACAACACAGTAATCAGACCACAGCAGGAATACTGTGAATAGTTTTGATCCTCTTATTTAAACAAAGCTATACTGACATTGGCTCTTGCTCACTCACTCACCCTCTCTCAATTAACTTGAGACTTTTTTGTGAAGCAACTTGAATTCCTAAAATTTTTTGTGACTTTTGCAAAAATAAAAATAATAATTAGCCTCACATCAAATCATTGATTTAGATTGTGGCCAGCTGGAGCCCAAAACACTGATCCTTGTAATACCTCACTGGTCACAGTCTGCCAACCTGAGAATGACCCATTGATTCCTGCTCTCTGCTTTCTGCCAGTTGACCAATTCCCAATTCATGCTGGCGTATTATCGCCAATCCCATGCAATTTAATTTTGTTTACTGATATCCTGTGTTGGGACTTCACCAAAAGCCTTCTGAAAATCCTAACAGACCACATCCACTGATTTTCTTTTGGTTATAATACAAGTCAACACTGGTTACCTAATGACTCTGATAGTAACATACTCAAAAAGCTTGCAGTTTGTTTCAAACATGATTTCCCCTTTTTAAATCTGTGCTGACTTCATCGAATCTCAAGAATTATTTTTAATGTCCACTAATCACTTCCTTTATCATGGATTCTCATACCTTGCTTACTACTGATGTCAGGCTGACAGATCTGCAGTTCTGTTTTCTCTTTCCTTCCTTCCTTAGAAAGTGGGATTATTTTGTCATTCTTCTAATCTGTAGGCAATTGCAGATTAATTAGCAATTTGAATGATGAGCACCAACAGATCCATTAGATCATTAGCCATCACTTTCAACTCTCTCACATGAAGTTCAACTCCTGGGCATTTGCCTACTTTCCATCATTAATTTCTCCAGCACTACATTTTGTTTTACCAAGACTAACTTCTTTACATTGTGTACTTGCACTAGACCCTTGCATCTTAATTGTTTCATGAAGACTTCTTGTGTCTTCCTCCCCGGAGACAGATGCAGAATAGTTTGTTTTTGTCAATTTGCTATTACCTCTAATAAATTATCTTAGATATTCTCTGTCATGTTCTCACGTGTGTGTGTGTGTGTGTGCTAATATTTTCCTTGTACCTATAGAAGCTTTTACAATCCATTTTGATGGTTTTTGTTATTTTACATTCACATTTCATTCTCTCTCTGTCTCTCTCTCTCTCTCTCTCTCTCTGTCTATCAATTTCTTGGTTCTCCTTTTGCTGAATTCTAAAATTCTCCTGTTCACTTAGGCTTGCAACTTTGTTTTGAAACCCCCTTTGATCTAAAATGAGCTTTAACTTGCCTTCGTTGATATGCCAATCTCGCCTTTTCTGTTTGGTATTTTTCCTTTAAAGGAATGTTTTGTTTTAAAAAACCAAGCATTAATTCTACTATTAAACATTTTAATGCATTTTGCACTACTACCAAATTTCTCCTCATACCTTAATAATTGGCATTGTTTAAATTTAAAATCCCAGTTTGAGATTAAATTAAATCTTTTTAAACCTTAATGCAAATCTATTTGTAATGATGGTCTCTATTCTGAAAAACTTATTTTGCACCAAGGTTATTGTGCAATGAGAAAGGACAAATTATTACTATATTTAAAATAGCCTGTCCTCAAAATATGGCTCCAGAAAACTATCCCGAACTATCAAATGGCTGACCACTTTTGCCTTTCCACTCTTGTACTCGCTAGCTTGTGCATCTGAGCCACAAACTTTGCTCTTACTACATTTCTCTGATGAACCATTGCCATCACCAGTATCCAAACTGGAAAACCAGTTAGTAAACTCAAGAGACCCTGCATTACTTTATTGGTCAGAATATTGAGTACAGGAGTTGGAGGTCATGTGGCGGCTGTGCAGGACATTGGTTAGGCCACTGTTGGAATATTGCATGCAATTCTGGTCTCCTTCCTAACGGAAAGATGTTGTGAAACTTGAAAATGTACAAAAATATGCCAGGGTTGGAGAATTTGAGCTATCGGGAGAGGTTGGGGCTGTTTTCCTTTGAGTGGCGGAGGCTGAGGGGTGACTTTTCGAGGTTTATAAAATCATGAGGGGCATGGATAGGATAAATAGACAAAGTCTTTTCCCTGGGGTGGGGGAGTCCAGATCTAGAGGGCATAGGTTTATGATGAGAGGGGAAAGATATAAAAGAGACCTAAGGAACAACATTTTCATGCAGAAAGTGGTATGTGTATGGAATGAGCTGCCAGAGGAAGTGGTGGAGACTCGTACAATTGCAACATTTAAAGGCATTTGGATGGGTTTATGAATAGGAGGGGTTTGGAGCGATATGGACCTGGT
Source organism: Chiloscyllium plagiosum (assembly GCF_004010195.1). Taxonomy (NCBI): domain Eukaryota; kingdom Metazoa; phylum Chordata; class Chondrichthyes; order Orectolobiformes; family Hemiscylliidae; genus Chiloscyllium; species Chiloscyllium plagiosum. Next base: position 41,810,312 of record NC_057711.1, read on the forward strand.
GTTGGCAGGTGGGACTGGATTGCGTTGGGATATCTTGTCAGCATATGCCGGGTTGGACCAAAGGGTCTGTTTCCACGCTGTACATCTCTATGACTCTATTACCTGCCTGGTCATTCTAGACTATCTCCTTCTTTCCTGCCTGATCTTAATTAGTGCTTTGTTGCTGACTGTCAGTCATGAGTTTCTCCTCTCACCCGCTCCTGAGGTGATGCTGACTGCCTTACTCAGGGTCGGATTTAGTCTGATCCTCTCAATGCTGCTGGTGCCTGCCTTGGAGTTCTTCTCTCTCCTGTTGCTTGAAATGATGCTGACTGCCTGTCTGAAGGCTGTTATCCCACCTGCTCCTCTCGGTGCTACTAGAGGCCTGTCTTGGATGTTTTTTCTTCTTATTTGCTCCTCCAGTTGATGCTGACTGCCTGTTTGTATTTCCTCTCATCCACTCATCTCGGTGCTGCTGACTGTCTATCCTGAGGTCCTTTTCTTTCCTGTTCCTAGGGATATACAAGCTACATTTTTCTGGGATGAAATATTTCAAAAAGGAAACTGCCTAAAAAAAAGAGAAGCAATGGAAATTTAAAAGAAAATGTGTTTGTGGTTTGAATTATGCAGCAAAGATACGGTCTTTCTTGGTTAGGTCAATCTTCCCGAAAGTAGATTGCGTTCAGCTTAAAGCCGACCAGCATTGTTTTTCTGTTATTATGAAGAGAAACTAGCATCATAAAACTTACTCTTGAATGTGTCAATTGAATCTACAGGTAGTTCTTCTGTAACGCGATGGTTGCGTTCTTGTGTAACCCTGTGTAATAGAAAAATTGCACTTTAGAAACAGCACTTAAAGTGTTGGTGATGTAATCACATTACAGCCAACACACCTTTCGAAAGATGGCACTTTAGAAACAGTGTCCCCAGTTCATCAATCGCATTACATTGAATTCGTGTTAATGAAATGCGTGTTATAGCAGAACGACCTGTACCTCCATGACACTTCTAGGCAGTGTGTTCCAGACCCCAAATACTTGCTGTCTGAAAAAGTTTTGTTTCTCAACACATTTGTTTCTTTTGTAAGTTAACTTTTATCTATTGGCAGGATTTATAATATTCATGATGGGAATGAATAAATAGTGCTGCCTGTTGGCCTGGAAAGCCAAGAAAATCAAAGAGTTAGTTAAAATACCAGGGTCAGATTAGAACAAGTCAACATGGATTTAGTAAGGGGAGGTTGTGCCTGACAAACCTATTGGAGTGCTTTGAAGAGGTGACAAGTAGGTTAGACCAGGGAATCCCAGTGGATGGTATCTTCCTAAAGGCCTTTGTTAAGGTGCCACACGGGAGGCTGCTGAGCAAGGTGAGGGCCCATGGTGTTTGAGGTGAGCTACTGGTATGGATTGAGGGGAGTTCTTTGAAGAGGTGACAAGTAGGTTAGACCAGGGAATCCCAGTGGATGGTATCTTCATAAAGGCCTTTGTTAAGGTGCCACACGGGAGGCTGCTGAGCAAGGTGAGGGCCCATGGTGTTTGAGGTGAGCTACTGGTATGGATTGAGGATTGGCTGTCTGACAGAAGGCAGAGAGTTGGGATAAAAGGTTCTTTTTCGGAATGGTAGTCGGTAACAAGTGGTGTCCCACAGGGTTCAGTGTTGGGGCCGCAGCTGTTCACATTATATATTAATAATCTGGATGAAGGGACTGGGGGAATTCTAGCGAAGTTTGCCGATGATACAAAGTTAGGTGAACAGGCAGGTTCAATGTGGGACTTCCAGGGTCAGTAGTGGATGGCCCAAGGCCACACCATGCCAGCATGTTCCAAGCTTGCTCCCCAGGTCAAAGCCACCTCAGCTAGCTGGACAAAGACACAGCGTTATAGGAAGAAGGTCAATGAGGTTCTACGACACTTGCTCTGTCTTTCACACTATATCTACCAAAGTTCATAGCTCTCCCAATGCTTGCAGTGTCTCGCCACCCTCAGTGTTGCCCAGCCCCATCCCTGACACCACCTGCATGCCCTCTGTGCTGCCAACTCACTCGCTCAGGAGACCTGCAGGAAATTAATAACTGAGCGGCCCATTTCCATCTCCTGTAATACCTACCTCTCCCCCCTACCCAGGAGGAAAACAAGTCCCAGAGGGCAGGAAGAGTCATCACTCTTTTGAAACACTCAAAGACAGAAATTGCCAGGGTTACTTAGCAAATCTGGCAGCATCTGTGGAGAGAGAAATAGAAATAACATTTTGGGTCTAGTGATGAAGAAGGGTCCTTGGATTGATATTACAGGCTGTCATGGACAGTTGAATGTGAAGGAGGAGAACGGAGGTGTTCATGAGGCATTAAACTCCCTATAATCCCTGGCGGCATGGTGGCACAGTTGTTAACACAGCTGCCTCACAACGCCAGGGACCCAGGTTTGATTCCAGCCTTGGTTGACTGTCCATGTGGAGTCTGCACATTCTCCCTGTGTCTGCGTGGGTTTCCTCGGTTTCTTCCCACAGTCCAAAGATGTACAGGTTAGCTGAATTGGCCGTGCTAAATAGTCCATAGAGTTCAGTGATGCATGAGTCAGGGGTAAATGTAGGGGAATGAGTCTGGGTGGGATACCCTTTGGAGGGTCGTTGTGGATGTATTGGGCTGAAGGGCTTATTTCCACACAGTAGGAATTCTAATTGATAACTCGCAAGAACCCTGCCTAGTCACTCAATAAATGATAAATAAAGAATAGAAGCATGGATTACTTTCTAAACGGTGAGAAAATTCGTAAAGCCAAAGTACAGAGGGATCTGGGAGTGCTAGTTGAGGATTCTCTAAAGGTAAACATGCACGTTGAGTCCGTAATTAAGAAAGCGAATTCAATGTTGTCAATTATCTCAAGGGGGTTGGAATATAAAAGCACTGTTGTGCTACTGAGACTTTATAAAGCTCTGGTTATGCCCCATTTGGAGTACTGTGTCCAGTTTTGGTCCCCATACCTCAGGAAGGACATACTGGCATTAGAGCGTGTCCAGCGGAGATTCACATGGATGATCCCTGGAATGGTAGGTCTAACATATGAGGAACGGCTGAGGATTCTGGGTTTGTATTCATTGGAGTTTAGATGATTAAGGGGAGATCTAATAGAAACTTACAAGATAATACATGGCTTGGAGAGGGTGGACGCTAGGAAATTGTTTCCGTTAGGCGAGGAGACTAGGACCCGTGGACACAGCCTTAGAATTAGAGGGGGTAAATTCAGAACAGAAATGCGGAGACATTTCTTCAGCCAGAGAGTGGTGGGCCTGTGGAATTCATTGCCACAGATTGCAGTGGAGGCTGGGACGCTAAATGTCTTCAAGGCAGAAATTGATAAATTCTTGATGTCACAAGGAATTAAGGGCTACGGGGGGAATGCGGGTAAGTGGAGTTGAAATGTCCATCAGCCATGATGGGCCGAATGGCCTTACTTCCGCTCCTGTGTCTTATATCTTATGTCTTATGTCTAAGTTAGCTTAACTGCTGAAACATTGGTGTTAGTCGAAACTATATGTAGAGCAGTGTATTTGCCCAATATTCTAAAAGATATCATATGAAAGTAAAGTATGAGAAATGTTTGCTCATAGAATTTTAGGTGGTTAACCGTTCTCTATGAGACAATGTATATTTAATAAATGGTGTCTCTGATTTAAAGGTTGAAAGTCTGCAGCTGATTTGAAGACTATTTCACAAAGAAAAATATGTTTTCGTGAAGTAATTATTACAGGTACTTGATTAGAGACACCTTGTGTGATATGGAGATATAAGAACATAGTTCTAAAACAATTTTTGTTTGGGTTGTTTTGTGATCAAATCTATAATTTTTTTTACGCTTTAATAAAGAAGGTGGAAATGGAAGCTTGTATATAACATATGAAAAATATATTTTGCTTAATTTTTGTTAGTTTTCTTCTAGGATTGTTTGTATGTCTTCAAAAGTTTTATTTAGAGAAGGGCTAAATCTGTTAATGCAGTAAGTGGTTAAACAAATGATTGAAGTTTATTGATTGCTTAATCTACTGGCGAGATAGGAAGGAGCAACAGGTAGACTGTTGTGTGGGAAAAGTTGTATGGCTGAGTAATTAATAAACTGCTGATTTTTTCCTGCAATTTCTATGTTATAGTTTATAAACTCTTATCCACAAACAGAAGTGCCGTGGTTTCTGTCTTACCAACTGACTTGGATCTAATTTGACAGCAAGGAGCCATAAGGAGGAAATTCCAGACTTGTGGGCTTTGGCAGATGAGTGCACAGCCAACAATGGTGAAGCCCAAGAGGAGATTACAGGACTAGGGAGAGGTGAGATAATGGAGGAATTTGAAAACCGGCGTGAGAATTTTAAAATTCAGGCATTGTTTCACTGGGAACAATTTTTCATTTTGTCTGTAAACACTGATAATGGGCAAATGCAATTTATAGTCATTGGGCACAGAAGATGGTCACTTGGCCCATTAGGTCCACGCTGGACATAGCATTATCCAGCCAGTTCCATTCTTCTGCTTTGTCTCTGGAGTTATGAAGGCTTAATTCACGCAAGTACCTTTCCAATTTCCTATTGAAACTAGTGATCATCTCCATTTCAACCTCCATCTCAGATAGTGCTCCAGGTTATTACCACCCATTGCGTTACCTCCCTTCTTCTCATTTACCCCCGGTCTCCCTTACCCATTCCCTTAAATTTGGGTTCTTTAGTACTTGGACCATCAGCTGTGGAGCAGTTTGTCTTTCTCACAGTTATATGAGATACCATTTGTGAAATTGAAAAGAGTTGTTTTGGTCCTGTGGTTGGGTCAGAAACTGGATTGGAGGGAATCAAACATAGAGTATCTGAAAAGATGGATATGAAGTTGGGAAGCAACAGCAAGTTAAAAGTATTTAGAGAGGCAAGGGATGTAGGCAACAGGCCAGTAGTTAGCAAAAGCAGAGAGGTCAAGTTTTTTTTTGAGGAGGACATGTACAAATTTGAAAGGAAGAGTGACAGCACCTGATGAGAAAGAACTGTTGCCATCATCAACTAATACTGGAGCCAGGAAAGAAAACGAGTAGTTAGCAGTTTAGTCAATGTAGATTTCACGGACGAAATGTGCTTGGAGAGATCAGAAGGAAGATGGGAGAAAAAATTGAGAAGATTCAAAGTTAGAGTTCGAGCATATGGGAACATTTTGATCGCTAAGTTAAGGGAAAGAAGGAAAGTGACATAGGTAGCTGACCAGATGGCGTCAGTCTCAATGACAAAGGAGTTCTAGAGCTGCTTCTAGTTTTGGAGGTGAGCACAGAGGGGTCTAGAGAGTTTTGAAAAATAATTGTGACACTGATATTTTGTGAGAACTATGGAAATATTAATGTCCTTTATATTGCAAACTGATCTGAACTGAATTTTAAACAGGTAATTTAACCCACATGCTGTCACCTACTAACAGCTTCAAGGCAATGCCAGTACCACACAGAGGCACATACATTCTTTCTGAATATCACATGATCTCATGACTGATGTTTAGCCATTCCTGTCATCAGAGGATGATGAATAGAGGGACTGGAGCCAGCTAAAGTGAGAAGTCTGAAGTTTTGTAATTAAGTGGCCTTTCCAGATAGAAGGCAAAGCTCAGTCATGAAGATAACTTTTAAGTATTTCCTTCCCCATAATTGTGGTTCAGCTGACTAATGATTTTTAATTGTATTTGTCTCAATGTCTACAGGTTAGTTCTCTACTGAATATAATAGTGTATATTTTTTCCAATAGTAAATGCATGAGTTCATTTTAAAATTGAAATTTGGTTTTACAGTAGTTCGAACCCCATTTGAATGATGAATGAAAAATTGAAGTTTTATCACAAATGGAATTTTCTATTATGGATGGCTTTACATCATATGTATATATATATATATATATATATATATAGTGCATAGACGTTATTATAGTTGATTTGTCTTTTGAATGCTTTGGGTCACATTGGTCATTTTTTCTGACCCAGAGTCAGACCACAGATTTGAAATGACTGCAGAATCAGAATACACTTTTGTGTGATTGTCTTAGTAATTTTGGGGTGGGGATTTTTAGAGTCATAGAGTCATAGGGATGGTACAGCATGGAAATAGACCATTCAGTCCAACCCATCCATGCTGACCAGATATTCCAACCCAATCTAGTCCCACCTGCCAGCACCTGGCCCATATCCCTCCAAACCCTTCCTATTCATATACCCATCCAAATGCCTCTTAAATGTTGCAATTGTACCAGCCTCCACCAATTCCTCTGGCAGCTGATTCCATAAGCATACCACCTCTGTGTGAAAAGGTTGCCCCGTAGGTCTCTTTTATATCTTTCCCCTCTCACCCTAAACCTATGCCCTCTAGTTCTGGATTCCCGACCCCAGGGAAAAGACTTTGCCTATTTATCCTATCCATGCCCCTCATAATTTTGTAAACCTCTTTTAAGGTCACCCCTCAGCCTCCGACGCTCCACGGAAAACAGCCCCAACCTGTTCAGTCTCTCCCTATAGCTCAAGTCCTCCAACCCTGGCAACATCCTTGTAAATCTTTTCTGAACCCTTTCAAGTTTCACAACAGTTTTCCAATAGGAAGGAGACCAGAATTGCACACACTATTCCAACAGTGGCCTAACCAATGTCCTGTACAGCCCAACATTATCTCCCAACTTCTGTATTCAATACTTTGACCAATAAAAGAAAGCATACCAAACACTTTCTTCACTATCCCATCTACCTGTGACTCCACTTTTAAGGAGCTGTGAACCTGCACTCCAAGGTCTCTTTGTTCAGCAACACTCCCTAGGACCTTACCATTAAGCGTATAGATCCTGCTAAGATTTGCTTTCCCAAAATGCAGCACCTCGCATTTATCTGAATTAAACTCCATCTGCCACTTCTCAGCCCATTGGCCCATCTGGTTAATATTAGATTAGATTACTTACAGTGTGGAAACAGGCCCTTTGGCCCAACAAGTCCACACCGCCCCGCCGAAGCGCAACCCACCCATACCCCTACATTTACCCCTTATCTAACACTACGGGCAATTTAGCATGGCCAATTCACTTGACCTTTGGACTGTGGGAGGAAACCGGAGCACCCGGAGGAAACCCACGCAGACACGGGGAGAACGTGCAAACTCCACACAGTCAGTCGCCTGAGGCGGGAATTGAACCCGGGTCTCTGGCGCTGTGAGGCAGCAGTGCTAACCACTGTGCCACCGTGCCGCCCACAAATATCCTGTTGTATTCTGAGTTAACCCTCTTCGCTGTCCACTGCACGTCCAATTTTGATGTCATCTGCAAACTTACTAACTGTACCATTTATGCTCGCATTCAAATCATTTATATAAATGACAAAAAGTAGTGGACCCAGCACTGATCCTTGTGGCACTCCACTGCTCACAGACCTCCAGTCTGAAAAACAACCTTCCACCACCACCCTCTGCCTTCTACCTTTGAGCCAGTTCTGTATCCAAATGGCTAGTTCTCCCTGTATTCCGTGAGATCTAACCTTGCTAATCAGTCTCCCATGGGGAACCTTGTCGAACACCTTACTGAAGTCCATATAGATCACATCTACCACTCTGCCCTCATCAATCCTCATTGTTACTTCCTCAAAAAACTCAATCAAGTTTGTGAGACATGATTTCCCACACACAAAACCATGTTGACTATCCCAATCAGTCCTTGCCTTTCCAAATACATGTACATCCTGTCCCTCAGGATTCCCTCCAACAACTTGCCCACCACCAACGTCAGGCTCACTGGACTATTGTTCCCTGGCTTGTCCTTACCACCTTAAACAGTGGCACCATGTTAGCCACCTTCCGGTCTTTCGATACCTCACCTGCAGCTATCGATGATACAAATATCTCAACAAGAGGCCTAGCAATCACTTCTCTAGCTTCCCACAGAGTTCTCAGGTACTTCTGATCAGGTCCTGGGGATTTATCCACCTTTACCTGTTTTAAGACATCCAGCACTTCCTCCTCTGTAAGATGGACATTTTGCAAGATATCACCATCTATTTCCATTTAGTCTATATTTTCCATATCCTTTTTCACAGTAAATACTCTCGCAAAATACTTATTTAGCATCTCCCCCATTTTCTGTGGTCCATACAAAGGCCGCCTTGCTGATCTTTGATGGGCCCTATTCTCTCCCTAGTTACCCTTTTGTCCTTAATCTATTTGTAAAAACTCTTTGAATTCTCCTTAAATCTATTTGCCAAAGCAATCTCATGTGCCCTTTTTGCTCTCCTGATTTCCCTCTTACATATGCTTCCTTCTTTTTCTTTTTGTTTATAAATTGAGTCTGTTATGGCATATGCGAATGTGGGAATCCTGAGGGACAGGATGTACATGTATTTGGAAAGGCAAGGACTGATTAGGGATAGTCAACATGGTTTTGTGTGTGGGAAATCATGTCTCACAAACTTGATCAAAAATAAACTTTGCACACTCTTCAATTTTAAACGATTGATTAGCAGTTAAAAGACAAACCCACTGGGGAACTAGCACTAAATTAGAAGTAGACCAAAGAGGCTTGAATTCAAAAGGTGTGACAAACAGAGATTAACAGCTATTTAGCTTGTTTCTATTCAGTATAAAATAATGGAAACAATGATCAGGAATGAACTTGAGGTTTGTCTGTACAATAAAAATCCAGTAAAATGTAGCTACAATTGAAAAGCAAACTATAAACAGATGCTGGAAATCTGAAATGAAAATATAAAATACATGAAATACTCAGCGAGTTTGACAGCATCGATAATGAGTAAAATAGCTTTAACAGCTAGAAGTTTATGTTTTTTGTGGTAACTGTAGGGACTGGCATCTTTCATGGAGAGTGAGCCCCCTGCTCCACTAGCAGGAAACTCCACCAGATCAAATGCCAGTCCGACATGTATGTGTCTAACAATGGGTTTCTCGACCTATTCGGTGTCTCTCAAGAGAATCCCCAACATGCCTGAAATTCCTGCCTAATCAGAGGCCAACAACCACTGAAAGCTGGAGAGAATCAATGACGCGTGGGCTGCTTAACCATAAAGATCTGGACCAGAGGGTCAGGGAAGTTTAAGGCAAGGGCAGCAAGTTGCCAACCTCTATCCTCTTATCTATGCTCACAGGTACCCCCCAACTGGGACAAATGGAGACCCTCCAACCTGGCACAGCTGCCCTGGTTTCTCTGTTAGGCAAGTAGTCATTTTTCTCAACTGCCAAAAAATGGCCAGTGGTAGGTTGAGGTGGCAGCTTGGGAGATTTGTCCATTGAGAAAGAAGCCTGTATCTCTCCCATACTAATTCAGCAGTTATTTGCCCTGTCACTTCCAGGGAGAAGAAAATTCTGCTCAACATGTCAGGCTGATGACATTTAATCAGCACTGGAAAAGGTTAAAGATAATTTGCATTTAGAGCAAGGAATGAATGGGACAAGGAGTTGTCTGTGATAGGCCTAAACACAATGCTGTAGAGAGAGAATAACAGGTGTTAGACTAAAATATTTGAAGATAATATCAATTTAAAATAAAGCATGCAATTATGCAAGGAAGGGTTGCAGGACAGAAGATTGGACAGAATATTAATCTTTGTTATTTTATAGTTAATTTTATAGGGAGAGAAAAATAAAATGAGTTAGATGGAACTATAAAAATACATAGTAAGATGATCTACAGGTATTTTAAAAGGAAAAGCATTACGAAAGTGAGTGCGGGAAAAGAAATGGAAAATAAGGGAATGGCAGATGAATCAACAGGTATTTTGGTCTTTTCTTCAGTTGATACTCTTAACATTCCAGAAATGGTGATAATTCAGGAAATGAAAAGCATTGAGGAACTCTCAAAAATCACAATCACCAGGGAAGCAGTACTGAGCACATTGTTGGAGCTGCATGCTGGCAAGTCCTTGGGCCCTGATGCATTTGATCCTCGGTCTTAAAAGAGGTGGCTGCTGAGATTGTTGATAATTGGCTCTATTTTTGCAAATCTGTTTGGATTTGGTAAGGATTCCATTCAGTTGGAACGTAGCAAACATTGCTGCATTGTTCAAAAAGGCAGAGGGATAGGAAGGAGGATACTGCAGACCAGTTAACTTTATATATTTTGTGTGGGAAATGTCAGAAACTGTTATTAACGACCTTATAATAAAGCATTTAGAAATGTTCAAGTTAACTTGGCAAAATAAAGGTGGTTGCATGAAAGGGAAATCATGCTTCCACAATTTATTAGCGTTCTGTGAAGAAGTAACAAGAGCAGTGGATAAAGGGGAGTGGTGGATGTAGTGTACTTAGTGTACTTCAGAAAGCATTTGATAAGATGCCACATCAAAGTTATTGCAGAAAATCATGTCTACTAGTGTAGGGGATAGCATATAGGCATGGATAGCAGTTTGGCTAGCAGTGAGTAGGCAAAAACAAGTCTTTCTTGTTAACAAACTGTAATAAGTAGTATGCTACAAGCATTGGTGCTCAGGGCATTAATATTTTACAGCTTATATAAGTGATCTTGGATGAAGGGACAGAAGATATGTTTGCTAAATTTAGTGATGGATGCAAAGTAAATATTAGGGATGATAAGACTGGAGTACAAAAAGATATAGATCAGTTAAGTGAATGGGCAAAGATATGGCAAATGGAAAAGCATTTTATTATCTCTGATCAGGAGTGTGTTCGTTGGTCAAGTATTCCAGTAGATGAAGAAGTCCATATTAATCAATGTAAAAGCACAGACTAAGTAATAGAAACATAATGCAGCGGTATACTGTTATACTTTCTTTATAGCATTAACCACTTAAATAATAATGCAACTTTGCCTTAAATAAAACATTTTGGCAGACAGCCTTCTCACTCTCACCCTCAACTGATATAGCAAATATCGCGATAATACAGTAAATGTCTGGTGTTTCAGGTATATAATTTTTGACAGTTTATTAAGAATGCTGGTTCACAAGGTGTCTGTTTAAACCAAGTTTGCTGTATAATGATGGAAAATGTGGAATTGTCTATTTTGGCTGAATGATGAGGGGATACAGAGGGATCTGGTTGTCCCAATTCATGAATCACAAAAGGCACTCCTGATCAGAGATAATAAAATGCTTTTCCATTTGCCATATCTTTGTCTATTCACTTAACCGATCTATATCTTTTTGTACTGCGGTCTTATCACAAAAGGCTAATGTACAGGTACAACACGTACTTACGAAAGCCAATATGCTGTCATTTGGTAGTACAGAATTTGAATAAGTGCTGAAAAGAAATTTGTTGAACTTCTTTTGTTACATTCAATGGGACCATAAGCAAGAATACTAACATTACTGGGAATCAACATTTATACTGTTTTCCCGAACTGTAGGAGTCCATTTGACATAGGTACACTCACCCACATTGATGTTAGGGAGGTCGTTCCAGGATATTGACCTCGTGACTCTCTGAAGAAATAGCAATATTGTCAGGATGTTAAGTGATTTGGCGAAGAAATTACAGCTGGTTGTGTTCCCGTGTGTCCACTGCCCTTGGCCTTCTCAATGGGTGTAGATTTGAAATGAGCCATGGTGAATTTCTGCAGTGTATGTTGTAGATGGTACACAACTGCTCCTAAGTGTCGAGGTGGAGGATGTAAATATTTGTGAATGTTGTGTCAGTCACGTAGGTAGCTTTGATCCAAGGCTGTATTGAGCTCAGGGTTGAGTAACCCTGGTGGAACCCAAACTTGGTGTCTGTGAGGTCCTGAAAACATTACCTGGCTATCAGAATTACAAGTGCAGCACCAATGCTACTGGACCATCGCCTCCCACGAATCCCTTTGGTGTGCTGGAAGGGAAAGGGAGGGATGATGCATTTGAAATTACAAGGAGGTGCAGAAATATCAGAATAGTCATCATCGGAACACTAATCCTAAAATTGCCTGGGATAGTCATGGTATTACAGCAAGAGAAGCAGAAGTGTTCCTGAAGAACATTCAGGAGAATTTTCATATTAGTGTGTTTCGAGTTGCTACAATTGTAATAATGTACCACTTTTTAAAAAAACAAAGTACTCATACACTGCCAACAAAGAGAAACTGCTAGACAAGGTTTCACTTGTTAAAGTTTTTACTACACAAAACTAACTGAGGTCAATGTCATTCAAAGATTAAGAGATGAAGAACATTTCAAATAAAGGGATAAATTTTGGCATTAATAGTCGATGCAAAGATAAGACTCTTATAGTTGTAAGCACTTGGATTTTTCCTTCATAAATATGGAATCACATGCAATCTTTCATTCTTTTCAACATGGCTTTCGTTTTGTAGATTAGCCATGAATTTTACCTCTTAAATTGCATTCACTAGCAACTGTATTTATCTGAAAAAGCATGCCTCTGTAAACAACTCCCACTCATGCCATGATAGTAGAAAATACTAACAACATTCCAAAAATGCTAAATTGTCTCAGGAAAATAAATACAATAAATATCATGAAAGAAAAGTATTGGGGATATTAATTGGCCCAAAGATTGATAGGTCCCCTGGATCTGATGTGATGCTTTCTTGGATATGAAAAGTAGTAACGACAGAAAAAGTAGGGACACTGGTGGTAATCTTCCAAGAATCCTTGCATCCTTGAAAGTGGCAAAGAATTAGAAATCTGCTAATGCAATGACTTATTTAAAAAGTGAAGGAGACATAACACAGGGTTACTATGGGTCAGTTAGCCTTTTTCTGAGAGAGAGAGAGAGAATGAGACACTGGCGTCTAACATAAAACGTAAGATAAAATCATCTTGAGGCATTTGTGTTAAAACCGTAGTTAGAAGATGGGATGTAACTAATTAAGGATCAAAATGGGCAAGGAACCGAGGCCATGATTGAAAGTGTTTCATCTCAATTAATGTTGACATTTCTATTTAATTGGACTTATTTAAAATTACATATAATTTTTCAGTACTGTTAGAAAGTAAATTGGAGCCTCTATCAACTCTATTCATAGCTCTGATCTACATCAGGTATGTACATGTTGCCACAGGAAGTCAGTCTCCTTGACAGGCCAGTTGGCTGCATGGTCAGTGTGGATCAGATTGTTACCAACCATTGAGGGATTTGGAGCCAGCCATCTTCCCCTGCTCATAGAGGCTCATGATTCAGTGAGTTGGCCTTGTCCTTAAACAAAGAAGTCAAGCAGAAGTAGGTTACAATATAACCTGTTTCTTCTTGTATTTTCTAAACTAAGCGTTAACAAATTGGTTTAGCATTTGGTATGTTTCTAGTCATTCAATGGAGAGGAATTAATAAGATATAATCAGACTTTGGATCTGACTAGTACCTATCTCTTGAAACTTCAATCTGTTTGAGTCTGTTGTCTGGAGGACCGAGCCTTGGACTACATCCAAGATATTTGAGTGTATCAATAGGTTATTCCAGTCATTTGGTTTGACTCCAACACTACCTTTTGTTTTGTAATTGTCTCTCTGCCTCATTTAATTGGATTATAGGTCATCCCTTTGATTGTTAATCAGCTATTGACACTTTACTCACACTGTCTGACACCCTTGATCACCTGCAGAGACTTATTATTCGGTCTGTCGACCCTCCACTCACACCAGTTGTATGAGCTTTTGATCTGTCTGCCCATTGATCTCTCTGCTTGTAAATTCTGTGCCTGTGTACTGCTCTCTCATTTCATCTGATGAAAGGGCAACACTCCGAAAGCTTGTGATTTCAAATAAACCTATTGGACTATAACCTCATGTGTCTGACTTCTGACCTTGCCCCACTGCAGTTCAACCGCAGTACCACATCTTTCTACTTTATTGGCAGAGTGCTCACTTAGAACATTGGCCTTCCCTTACTCGCAACGAAGCCCGCTAGGTCAAGCAATGATTAGGTATTTCAAGTTATTCTGCAAGCTTCTTTTAGCATCAACCAGCATCCAGCTCCCCCGCCCCAGGAATTTCTTTCCTACTGGGAAAGCAGGTAAGCAGTGGTGCATTGAAAACCTTAGGTAGCTGTTAATTGATTAATTAAGGATATTGATTGGTGGCAGGTTATGATCCTTCTTACTCAGAATTGGTTTATTCTCGAGGTGGTGAGAAGTGCAGCTATTTAGTGAGCTCACTCAGAAAGGATATTTGTATCCTTCTTGCCACATCCAGGGAGGGAAATATTGCAATTTTGACTACCTTATTAATGTTGCTTATTTGAGGGATCACATATACAGTAAAGTTAACTTTGCAAATCAAGTAGCAAATTGTGAAGAGAGGCTCAATTTTTTACTCAGATTAGAGATAAGGCTGTCAAATGATAGATGCATTTTTTAAAAATTCTGAAATGTGAATACAAACAAGTTATTTAAGGTAAACTGTGATTGTCATATTTTGATTACAGAGTTTGGCAGCCTGAACTATAACAGATTTGAGGAGTAGACTCTGTCATGAAGTTGGTGTGTAACAATGGCAAAATTGTAAAATGAATTGAAAAGTAGTGCATAGTCTTTAAGAGATTGTACTTTGTGCTTGGAAGTTTGCAAGCGTTGTGCGGAGAGCCTCAAAATTGAAACAAATGTATCAAAAGATTTTTCAGTTAGCAGGCTCAAGCAGCATTTTTTACCCAGACAGCAGGTTAAACTCAGCCAATTAATTTAAAAAGGCACATGGAGATTAAGGACCAATTAAATTCAAATTTGTTGACTACCTCAAACCAATCCAATTGTAAAGAAATTAATAAGTAATCGCATGTATAAAACATGTGTGCATTTAAAACTTATGAGAGAGAGCCAACTGCCATCTGAAGAAGAAAGAACGAACCTGCCATCTGAGAAAGAAATATCAGGCTCTCACAAGAAATCTCTATGCTCTCAAAAAAGCAATATCTATCTATAAAGGCACAAGGCACATTAAGCTAATATTCCAGACACCAGAATTGGGCAGACTGAGAAGGTACTTTGGACAGAGGGAGACAGCAGGTGAGGGTGAGGAGCATTCTATAGGATCAATTCTCTGTGAACTTTGAGAGAATAAGTTTTAATTTATTGTTCTTATTAATTAGACTTATATATGTGGGACCTGTGGTATTGAAACAGCATACCAATAGAATTTAGTTTAGTTAGGGAGTAATTGTTCAGTTTGTTAGGAATTCTGTTAATTTATTCACTGTTGGAGTTAGATAAATAAATTGTTACTTGTTAATTATAGAGTGGGTGAAAGGATTCCATTTCATTTAACCACACCTTTATAACAAATTGTGGAGGTGAGAGTTAGGTTATATCACTTGTTACACTTCTTTATCAGATTACGAGGCGAGATGCTCCCTCTGGTAGTTTAGTTTTAATTATCAGAGGGGTGGTGACTTCACTCTGTAATATTGCACGTCAGAAGTCGTGAAGTGTGATGTTGGTTAACTCCTTCAAAACAAATCCAGTTACATACATGGTTTAAAGAAAGATTGCCAAGTAGTAGCTTAGACAAGACATTAGATGATCAAATACTTCACAAAACACCGGTTCTGGTCATATTGGTGCCATACAAATGTCATTGATGAATTGTACTGTCATTTAAAGATGTCAGTATTTATTTAATTACATGATGGATCTGGAATGATTGTTCACAATTTTAACTCAGCGGCTTAATCCATATCAAATCAGCTGCTATAAGAAATGAAGTTGGGAACTCTTCACCATTCAAATATGTGAAGCAGTATCTTATGTTGCCAGGACACTTGTTTGTAGTAACGCTTAAGTGGACAGTCCACCATCCTTTAAATCTTACTTAAGGATTTCAGATATATTAGGGTGAAGTGATTGCCGTCTGCTCTGAGTTGGATGTATATTTCATCAAAATATCCATTAAAATGTCCTCCAAAGCAAGGCAGTGAAGAATATGCAGAAGAACATAGGAATTATGACACATTCCATCAAACTATTAAGCAGTAGTTAAATTGCAAATGTATGTGGACATGAAAGTAGTTACTTTCAAGTGTTCTCTCGCATTTGTACCATTTCGGTTTTTCAATGCAATGAAAATTGTAGCTCTCTCTGTTGCCGTCAACAAAATACCACAGTGCATGTGAGAATATGCAAAGATGGAAAATCTAAGTGGACGAAGAGGAAATGGGTAAGCATAAATGAAGCTCTCAAAACACAGATAAGATAACATAGTGTTGTGAATGCGCTATGGGCCATTGCTGCCTTTGGAGGTGTCTTTAAGAGCCACCTCGTGTGGTGGTTTTCTGGCAGTATTTATTGCAGTGCCGTGCTGAAGTAGGGGATGCTGCACTGACAGGAGCACTTTCAATACAGTATGTGCATGAAACTCTTGTATTAAAAGTACAGCTGTTACTGTGGCAATAAACTTCTTTCAGAAACTAATCTGTTCACATGAAATATAGTGATGGGGTTTGTCAACCTATATGTGCTGATAATGCCATTGAATGACCTCACCTTATAACACTTCTTTGAAGAGTAGTTTATCTATTTCATCTGCTGCGCCACTCTTTTGAAATTCAATTTATTCAATAAGCTAAAAATTAACATAACTTTATAATTATTTAATGCCACCGAGTAATTGACAAATAGTTCCATAGGGACAAACTTTTAAAAGTAAAGAACTGTCATCTGTTTATTGTTAATGTGAATAAAACTAGAAAAAAAAATAAAAGATGCATGATTTGCAAATTATTTTGAAGCATTTTCGCATAATTACTTTCACTTGCATTTTTTTTAAAGTTCCAAATATCCTTACCAAAGCTACCTACTTCCACCCAGCTAGATCACAGGAAAAAACTACAATACTCACCCTATTCTTATTTTAAAATTCTAAACTGCTGCGTAATAATGACCCAACTCCCAGATTACAGAATAAGATAGAAATAGCAAGTAATCAAAGATTCAGTGTAGCAAACTTTGTTTTACTTCTAATGTGATTCGGATCTTGTCAGAAACCAAATTACGTGGAGAAATGTGGTGTATTGCTGCCTTGTATATTCTGAATAATTATTTATCAAGACGGTTTAAAATAAACTTTAACAATATTTTATTGAGGCTTTTCCCAAATAAATTTCATCACCTCTTTCCTGAAGCCAGTTGCTTCTTGTTTTTATGCTACATATCATTTGTGTTACAATGTAAGTCAATCCTGTGTAGTTTTATTAATCTTTAACGTCTGACATCCATTAAGAAACATGGGAGTCCTTGTTCAAAATCCCCATGCTCAACTGTTTTAAGTACAGAAGAAGCTAGTTTGGTGTTTGCATAAACACCAGTGGAAGTAAGTGATTTAGGTTTACGTTTTAGTTCCGAGATATCAATATTCCTTGAAATTATTGCAGTAACTCATCTGGAAGTACTACAGTACATAAAGTTTTTGGACTGAATTCAGATGTCTATTCCCTGCTGTTTTTTTTATATAACACAATTTAGCTCTGATGAAATAGCCCTAACCCTTTCAAAGCAGTGGTAATCTTTCCTTTTAATGCCAGAAGTAACATGGTTTAAAATTGCAATGCTTCCAGTTTGAGGAGCTGCTAAAAATTAAAATAAAGCTGTTTCTCATTGTTAACTGTTTATGAGAGAAATGGTGTTGAATGTAAGGTCAGACCACTGAATGTTCTCAGGATAGGTTCTTGTAAGTTTCATCAAGTCAATCAAACTGGATCACATTTGGTTTGTTTCTAAATCTCAATTTGTGCTTTTTGAGCAAAGTTGTGGAAGGATTTCTACTGAAGCACTGGCATTTTTGTATTATTTAAAAAGGTTTCATGTAATGTTGTGTCAATATGGATGGAAGCTTGCCACAAATACAGAATTTCTCACAGAAGCGAAATAAGCAGAAAGTGATAAATAGAAAGTACAAGTATAAGGCTAGTGAACATCTGTAAAGAGAAAAGGCAATTTGAGGGCTTGTTGAGCTGACGTTCTTTTGACTTGGCGTTGAGTATCTACCAGAGGTAATGAGACTTGGAGAGACTTGGATGCTGCTTCATTTTTGCCTTACAACATCTGCCGGGAAACTGACCAACCATTGTTGCTGAAACTTTGCTGTTGTCAAGCGTGTTAGAATTATATAAGCAATGTTACTTCACCCTGATGAGGCAGAAAATTACTGCTGTATTGCAAATGGAAGCCTCTATTGGGGTGCTGTGTTTTCAAAGCTGCTATCGCCATCATCTCAAAGACTCCCTTTTTCACCTCATATGTTTATTTTTCAACACAAAAATCTACGTTCCTCTTTGGTTGAATCTTGACAATCAGCTTTCCACTTAACTGAAAGCAATGATATTGCCCTACTGCAAGTCCAAAGACATTCTGTGTGACTCTTGACAGTTTTGCACTATCCTTCCTTATCCTTGAGTTCTGCAGCCTTTCAAAAAGTAGGCCATCTTATTCTACCGTAAGAAACTTGTTACTAATCTGAAATCTCACGTTTGATTCAATGTTTGCCACCTAATCCCAGCCAGTGAGTCTATTTCAATTGTTTCTTTTTCCAACCACACATTGTTATCTGGACTCCTCTAAGCACTGTCTTTGACTTCCATTCCTCATTTGCTTGTAGGTCCTTACTGACATCATTCAAAGACTTGAAGTCAGGTTTCTGATGTACTTTGATGATGCCAAACTCTATGTCTTCATGGTATTGGCTTATTCACAACCTCGTGTGTTATCAGTCCACTTACAGAGTATCCAGTTCAGAATGAACTATTATTTTCTTTAATATTGGAAACATTATCTTTTTCTTCCAGCTCAACCAACTAATCCCTCCAGTCCTATGTCCTCATCGCTGATTCCATTCTACTCCTTAACCATTGCCTCAGGTAAAGTTGGAAAGTATAGATTAGAAAATACAGCTTCTGATTTGACCATGACCTGAGCTTCTAATCAACTGGCCAACATTAATTCAATCAACTCTGCCTCAGCCTATCTCCTACTGAAGCCATGATATTATCATTTCCAGACTTAAATATTCTAATGTGGTTTTTCTCCTCTATCTTTCATACACTTGAGCTCATCCAAACTCTTGCTTCCCACATTCTATCCACATTGTCTTCAACTGCCAATTACCTTGTTTCGTTGTACTTGTTCCTGAGATGTGGACATCGCTTGCATTCATTGCCTAGCCATAAGTGCCTGAACTCACTGCTGTACATTGACTCCTATTGCTCTAATGCCTCAAAGTTAAAACTTTGACCCATGTGACTAAATCCCTTCTTGTCCTACATTATTGTGAAAAATCAGGAGTTCATCCATCTCCGTGCCACATGTCTCACAATGCCTTTGCTTCACATTGAGGTCCGTGTATCACTGGAATTAACTCCTTAAAGGTCTTCTACTCTCCAACCCTCTTTCCTCCTTTATGAATACAAATATAGGAGCAGAAGTCAACTATTCTGCCTCTGAAGCCTATTCCGTCATTCAATAAGGTTATGACTGATCTGTTTGTTTCAAATTCCACATTTCCATCAATCCTTGGTAACCTTTGATTCTCTTGCCTAGCAAGAATCTACCCACTTCCACCTTAGAAGGGTGAGTAGGCAAGGTCTTTTCCCTTCGGTGGAGGAGTCTTGAACTATAGGTTTAAGGTGAAAGGGGACAGATTTAAAAGGGACCTAAGGGGCAACTCTTTCACGCAAAAGGTGGTGCTATATGGAATGAGCTTCTGGAGGAAGTGATGACGGTTGGTACAATTATAACATTTAAAAGGCATCTGGATGAGTATATGAATAGGAAGGGTTTAGAGGAATATGGGCCAAGTGCTGGCAATGGGACTAGATTGATTAGGACATCTAGTTAGCATGGATGAGTTGGACCGAAGGGTCTGTTTCTGTGCTCTGATCTCTATGACTCTTAAGTGTTCAATGACTTTTTTTTACCACCTTTTAAGACAGAGAATTCCAAGTTGCACAACCATCTAACAGAAACAAGTTTTCATCTGTCCTAAAAGAACAATCCATAGTTTTCAAATGGTGCCAACTAATTCTGGTCTTTTCCATAACAGAAAACATCTTGCTTTGTCACTTTGTCAAAACCATTCATGATCTTATATTGTGAAGATACTGTGGTTTTAGGAAGTTTGTTTTTTCCTGATTTATTTTAGAGAGAAATTGAGCAGCAGGTGCTGAGCAGTCTATGAGAAACCGGTGAAGCCTTGTTTTTTTTTTAAAGTGGGAACAATAGAAGCAGCCTGAATGGGTGTGGTCAAGCTTCTACCCACAGAACCAGGATTTTTTAGTTTAGCTTTCAGTAGTTGCTGTTGGGGTCTGGAGAGGTTATAGTCAAAAGCTGGGGTTCTCTGCCAAAAGGCCTTTGATAAGGTGCCACACGGGAGGCTGCTGAGCAAGGTGAGGGCCCATGGTGTTCGAGGTGAGCTACTGGTATGGATTGAGGATTGGCTGTCTGACAGAAGGCAGAGAGTTGGGATAAAAGGTTCTTTTTCGGAATGGCAGCCGGTGACAAGCGGTGTCCCGCAGGGTTCAGTGTTGGGGCCGCAGCTGTTCACATTAAATATTAATGATCTGGATGAAGGGACTGGGGGCATTCTAGCGAAGTTTGCCCATGATACAAAGTTAGGTGGACAGGCAGGTAGTTCTGAGGAAGTGGGGAGACTGCAGAAGGATCTAGACAGTTTGGAAGAGTGGTCCAGGAAATGGCTGATGGAATTCAATGTGAGCAAATGCGAGGTCTTGCACTTTGGACAAAAGAATACAAGCATGGACTACTTTCTAAACGGTGAGAAAATTCGTAAAGCCAAAGTACAGAGGGATCTGGGAGTGCTAGTTGAGGATACTCTAAAGGTAAACATGCCGGTTGAGTCCGTGATTAAGAAAGCGAATGCAATGTTGTCAATTATCTCAAGAGGGTTGGAATATAAAAGCACTGTTGTGCTACTGAGACTTTATAAAGCTCTGGTTAGGCCCCATTTGGAGTACTGTGTCCAGTTTTGGTCCCCATACCTCAGGAAGGACATATTGGCATTGGAGCGTGTCCAGTGGAGATTCACATGGATGATCCCTGGAATGCTAGGTCTAACATACGAGGAATGCCTGAGGATCCTGGGATTGTATTCATTGGAGTTTAGAAGATTAAGGGGAGATCTAATAGAAACTTACAAAATAATACCTGGCTTGGAGAGGGTGGACTCTAGGAAATTGTTTCCGTTAGGCGAGGAGATTAGGACCCGTGGACACAGCCTTAGAATTAGAGGGAGTAAATTCAGAACAGAGATGCGGAGACATTTCTTCAGTCAGAGAGTGGTGGGCCTATGAAATTCATTGCCACAGAGTGCAGTGGAGGCTGGGACGCTAAATGTCTTCAAGGCAGAAATTGATAAATTTTTGATGTCACAAGGAATTAAGGGCTACGGGGAGAATGCGGGTAAGTGGAGTTGAAATGCCCATCAGCCATGATTGAATGGCGGAGTGGACTCGATGGGCCGAATGGCCTTACTTCCGCTCCTATGTCTTATGGTCTTACTACTAGAGTTGCATGTGAGATAATCTGTTTTCTATATTTGGGTTTTTTCCAACAGTGTGTTTATGGTATTTTACTACATTGAAACAGTTAATAATAGATACAGTCACTATTAATAATTCTGTTAAGTTTTTTGATAGAGTTAAGTTATTTCAATTCCTTCTTTATTTTGTTGTATATTAACTATAGTGGATGAGTAACATGTGTTTTGCTTTAAATCTGGTAGTTTGACCATCGACTTGCATTTGGATTGCAACACCTTACATTTACCTTTAAAATAAGAAAAAAGTTAGATCGAGGCTACCTTATGAACATGTTGAGGGGGTTTGGCCTGATCCATACCATATACTTCACTCAAGTCAACTCTCTCTCTTCTAAACTACAATGGAAACAAGCCCAGTCTGTCCAATCTATCCTGATCTGACAACCCACTCATTCAAATATCTATCAGTCTAGTAAAAAACAGTAGATGCTGGAGATTGAAGCAAGTCTGCAAACCTCTGTGGAGAGGGCACCAGAATTAATCATTTGAGTCCAAAGACTCTTGAAGTGTCAATTTAGTAAACTTGGTCTGAACCATCTCCAATGTGTTTACATCCTATCTTTAAAAAAAAAGACCAAAACCCTTATGGGTCCCCTTGTTTGAGGAGGAATATAATTTATTTGGAGGGAGTTCAGAGAAAGTTCATTAGGTTAATTTCCAGGGTAAAAGGGTGGGTTTAGGAAGAGAGTTTGAGCAGTGTACACTCAATACAATCGGAGATTAGAAGAATGAGATTAGATTGAATTAATATATATAAGACATTAAAGGGAATTTACAAAGTAGACATAGAGGAGATGGTTCCCCTTGTGGGACAATCTAGAATGGGAGGTTATAGTTTTAGGCTAAAGCATGGAACATTTAAAACAACAACGAGAAGAAATTACTCCTTTCAAAGTGTTGTGAATCTGTGGATTTCATTACTCAGGGTGTGGTGGATGCATGGACACTGAATAAATTCGAGGAGATAGACTTTTAATTAGTAATGGGTTAAAGGGTTATGGGGAACTGGCAGGGAAGTGGGGTTGAGACTGAGATGAGATCAGCTATGATTGTATCAAATGAGGGAGCAGGCTCAAGAGGCTGAATTACTAACTCCAGTTCCTAGTTTTTATGTTCTTAAAACAGCATGCAGTATTCAAGATATTGTCTCACTAATACCCTGTATAACTGATGCATAACATACCTACTTTTATGTTCACTTCTCCTCCCAATAAAGGATTGTGACCCATTAGCCTTCTTGGTTATGTGGTATCCTGCGTACTATCCTTTTGTTACTCATGTACTAGAACACCTAAATCCATCTGAAACTTGGAATTTTGCTGTTGTTCTGTTTAAGTAATAACTAGCTTTTTTATTCTCCCTACAAAATTGAACAAGTTCTTATTTTTCCCCATTATATTCAATCTGTTACGCTTTGGTTTACCTATCTATATCTGTATGCACATTTCTTATTTTTTCATAACATATGTTGCTACCTATCTTTGTCAATTGCAAATTTAATAACGTTGCTTTTGCTCCCCTCATTTAAGTAATTGATGAAACAGTAAACAGTTGAGGCTGCAGAACAACCTCCAATCATCACAACCTGCTAAGAAGACAAAGACCTATCTATACATACTCTGTTCTCTGCCAGGCGGACAAGCTTCTATCCATGTTAATATGCTGCTCCCTACATCAAAAGCTTTTATTTTCCCCAATAATCTTTGATATGGCAAGCCATCAAAAGGCTTTTGGAAAGCTAATTGTAGTTTGTCTACATGTTTCCCTTTATCCACAGCACCCATTACTCCTTCAAAGAAGTCGAACAACTTTATTAAATGTGATTTCCCTTTCATGTAAACATGCTTTTTCTCATTACCTTGAGTTTTGTTTGTCACCAGTTATAACCTCTTTAATAATTGATTCTAACATATTTCCCAAAACAGATGATAAGGTAATTGGCCTAGAGTTTCCAGTTTTGTGTATTTCCATTGTTGAATAGAAGTGTTCTGTTTGCTATCTTCCAGTCAGCTGGAACCTTTCCTTAATGAAGAGTATTTTGCAAAATTAACACCAATGCACCTACTACCTCCATCAATCTCTTTTAAAACTCTAGGATGAGCTCGAAGCCTGCAGCTGCGTAAGTTTGCCTTGAATTGCTTCCTCAGGGTCTGTAATTTCTTAAATTCCTCTCGCTTCCACTGCCTGATGTACAGATATTACTGGAATGATTTTTTATATTCTCTTCTACTTGTTGATTATCTATTTAAGACTCTTCTTTAACCCATACTTCTGAATGTCCTCTGTTTTGATTATGCTACAATTTTTTAACCAGGTTATGCTACTTTAAGGATAAGATAAGCATGCATGTTGTAGCCTCTTGGAGCTTGAAAGAACTTTTCAAGAAAAATGCTTTTCATTGAAATAATGGTGTTAGGACATTATTCTCTGGCAGTGAAATAAATTGGTTTTATTTAGCACTTGGAGTATATGCTGCAAGATCCAAAGTATTTGGCAAAAACATGCAATGATGAATTTATTCAGAGTCCACTTCTGGCAGAATCCCACACTTGACAAAACTGCAAATCAAAGAGTTAGGCACAAGAATTGTTGAGTTAGAATTTACTGCACTTTGGTTTGCAGTGATTAATTTAAATGAACAGAATTTTGGGAACACTCTGAGTCAGGGTCCTTATTGGCATACCTGGTTCCCCAATCTGCCTGTTCATTGAGTGAAGCTCTGGCAGATATCTTGGCTTGTTAAATTTATCTGTGAATGCCTATCAGGAAAACGTTTTGTGGTAATCCAAACTTTTGAAAGCTTTTTTGGACAAATAAAGCTGGAAGCAATTTAAGATTTGAGATTATCCCAAGGAGGGTTTGAAGGTGTTGAGGAAAATCAGTTTCGAATTACAGCTCCAGATTTTAAATGGGATTCAGTATAAATGTAGAGAAAGCAGCGGCTCTTTGGCAGGTCACAATATATACATGAATTCACATTGTGTTGATTCTTTTTAATCATAGTGCTGGTTTATGAGACCTGTATGCTCAGCATCTTGTTACATATCTCTTAATTGACCATACCTTTCTAATCAACCTGTTTAAAGATTATATTACACTCCTCAGGAGCTGGTGGGACTTGAACCCAAGCCTCTTGGGTCCAAGGGCAGGGACACTACCACTATGCCACAAAAGGGCTCCCCCACCTTGTTGTATAGCTGCAAAACAATGATCAATTATAGCTGCCAAAAATGGAAGCTCAAGTCTTTTCATCTTTGTTCTGTGCGATGCATTTTTTTTTTACATTTTATGGAAAGGCAAAGTCATGAATGTGGCAGTCCTCTCAAAGATAAATCCCTCATATATATTGGCAGTAATCAAGCAGGCATGACTATTGGCTTAAGCATCTTAACAGTGCAGACAATAGATATATCTCCAAAGATTTTCTCCATGGCAATATGACATGAAGGCCCCAGATCAAGATTTTTGCACCCAGAAGACACCAACCACTAACATGAGAAATCACCTTTATGCTAATGTGTGTCACGATCAGTAACTACAGTGTCTGAGTGCCACCTGTGACGGTACTTGTCTGTCACGGATTGACTTCCTTAACCATAAGCAAAACTGCAACATATAAAGCTACGTCATCTCCAATAGATTTGATTTGCTATGCTACATCATTGTATGTAGGTTGAAGGTGAAAGAGGATATTTGTGCATGTGGACTGCTTACATAGAAGGTCAAGAAGGTAAAGCAGTATGTTTGGGTTAATTTGTTCTTTGATGGATGCAGGCCAGTTTTTCTGAAACCAAATGGACTCTCTGAACCTAAGCCAGTTTAATTATTCTGAGGAGTACAGGCCTGTTGTACATTGTTGGTTATGAACATGCTGAGCAAAGGCCACCCTGTAGTTCATGAAGTAATAAAGTGTCATTAAGAAATGAAAGACTGTAAATGTAATTGTCCAAAAAATTTATGTCAGTACTTTAAAGTGCGATTAGTGAAAGCCACAGAACCAAACCACATTTCTCAATTCAAAAGTTTTAAACAGTTAAAAATATTAATTGGCACAAATCTTTGCTTTTGCTGCATAAATCAGAGTACAGTCATGATTGTTACAGTATTGTATTAACACACATTACTAATTCAGTCATACTGACCCATCTGCTTCAGAAAATTGTATAATCTTTTATTATAAGAGATTGAAAGTCGTTTACCAATAATTTTGCATGTGGGATTGTGGTTTCTGTTTTTGAAAACGACACTCCAGTACATAGAAAGTAAGGGACATCTGTTCTCACTGTTATTTGTATTTCACTCAATTTTATTCAAAGGGAAATAAGTAAAATGACTTGAAACAGTTTTGAAAATATACTAATACTCTCATGCCCAAGACAATGTTGAACATGTTAGTCCACCAGACTATATCTCTCACGTGTGACAAATGTATGTCGGGCTGTAATTTATTTTAGAACTAGAAAGTTTAAATGTGCTGAGGCTAATTCTCTATTCTTTCCATTCTTTAAGCTGTCATTCATTGTGATATGTTACTTCAGCAGCAACTTATGGAAACCAGTGTCTGTTTGGCAGACATGGAGTGATGCTTGAGTTAGGCTGGAGGTATGCTTTATGTTTGCCAGCTGCAGTTTCCATTAACAACGGTGGATGTGATTTCACTGAAAATATTCAAGTTTCTCATAAAATATATGAAAATGAAGTAAGTGTTGGTAAATTTAACACCTAATTCTTTCTATTATTTTACTGTGTACAAGGACTGGATATCAGAAGAGGTAGTCAGGATCATAGTTTTTCAAAGTATTTATAATGAGACTGTCTGTGTGGCACACAACTTCTTTTGTTCTAGTGTCCTTAAAGTACTGTGCCCATTGACCACTTTCCAATTCTTGCTTCTCAATTGCTTTCCATAAGCAGATCACTACTTTTGCTGGTAGGAGTAAGTCTTTTTAGGGAAAAGTTTTTTGGTCTTGGATTTTGACATATGTTTTATTTGTTTTGATATTTTTACTAGGTTACAAGTTCTGATCTGAAAAAGCAAAGTTGATTCTCTCTCCACAGGTGCTGCTGATATGAGTATTTCCAGCATTATCTATTTTATTTTGCATTCTTTTGATGTCCAGTAATGAACAGTGAGTTCTCCAATTGGCTGAGGACTCATCTTATAGTGAATTATTGAATGCTCTTAAAATAAAATGATGGAACATCAAATTATGAAATTAAATTATCAGGGGCAGTGAAATAGCTTGATCGAGCAATTGTTGGTTGGGCCATTACAGTGCCATAATAGTTGTTATGCTCATCTTTACTGAGAATTGCTTTATATTCCAAATGTATTTGAATTGAATTGGAATAAGGAGTCCACTTTTTGCCATGGTGTGATTTGAACCTGTGAACCAGGATATATTAGAATGACCACTGGGCTACAAGACCAATGCCTGCCAGTATGCTACAATCTCCTCCTCATATACTCGGGTGGGCATAAACAAACACTTCTATAGCAACACCAAACCTGTCCCTAGAAGTGTATTCCTTCAGAGTGTTCATGATTCATGAACAATTTGCAAAGGTTTATACTAGTTATTAGAAATCTGTTTTAAATAGATGTTGCATGCATATTGCCTCTCAGTTACAAGTGGAAAAATATACCAAATAAAAAGTATTTAATAAAACAAATGTGAAGTGATTAAAGATAAAAAGGAATTATCTGCCTAAATCAAGCTGATAGTATGATGTCTTTCCTTTTGAAGTTAACATTCATAAGGTTCAGTACATTATTCATCAGTTTTACTTTGTAGGAACAATGGCATTTCTGGGTCAAAAGATTGTCAGTTCAAAACCTAAGCTAGGATTTGTTTAAATCCTGGATAAAAGCAAATTACTGCGGATGCTGGAATCTGAAACCAAAAGAGAAAATGCTGGAGAATCTCAGCAGGTCTGGCAGCATCTGTAAGGAGAGAAAAGAGCTGACGTTGTTTAAATCCAGTGGGTTGACACCCCAGTACAGCACTGAAAAAGTTCAGATAGGATATTAGGTTCTGGTTTCATCTACTTGTTCAGGATGTCAATGATCCCACAAAAAACATGACAAGAACTTGTGGCTGTATAGGACATTTAATGTAATGAAGTGTTCCCAGGGATTTTCACATGAGCAGTAAAGAACAAAATTGGAAACTGAGCAATTTCGAGGAGGAAGACTGAAAAAGCAGTTTAGGGCAGAAATTCCATAGCTTGGAGCCTGGGAAGCTGTATGCTATATGATTGTGATTATAATTGATCAACAAGCCAGTATTAGAAGAGTACAGAAATACAGGAGTGTTGTCGGGCCGAAGGATTGAGGAAGTAATCATAAAACAGGGATGAGATTTAAAATTGAGCTGTTACTTCATTATGAACTATTGTAATTCAATGAGCATGGTTTCATAAACATGAATTCGATCATAACTAATCTAATTATTGTACATCTACCACTGCCTTAATGAGGTTCAAAGACTCTGCCTTTTGTGGAAGAGAGTTCCAAGTACGCATGACCTTCTGTGATTAAAAAATGAGTCGGCAACAGATAAGGTGAGATAAGGTTGATGATTGTGATATGGAAATAAGTAATTGTAATGATGGTGCATGTTACGTGGTAGCAAGCTGATGTCAGAGTCAGATGTGACACTAATGCCCAAACAGTTGGTTTCCATCTCAGACCGTTGTTCGGGGCGAGGTGGAGTCAGTGGAAAGGGATGGGAGTCTTTTGCAACAATGTATTGCCAATGTATAATTGAAGGATTTTTTTGTTTGATCATTACTGAGTGTCCTATGAGCAGTCAGACAATTTAAAAAGAAGAGTTGGAGGAGAGGTAGAACTGTTTTTTTAATCATTGTACAAAAGGAAACAGTTGCAATGAGTTTGTATGATTTACTGAAAAACAGCATGTAGGTGAAAAAAAGTAAGGAGGCAAACAGATGTTCTTGCAAAATGCCAGGGGTTCAAATATAGGGAGAGGAGCTGTTGCAAATCGATCTTTAGCTGCAACAGGTTAAACATGAATAAAATAGAATCTGTGCAGCCCTGGCCAGCTGAGCAAAGGGACAGCAGAGTTATAGTCAACCATGTGAAGGACTGCAGACAGGTCAAGGGGTGTGGAAAAGAATAGGAAATCGTTGACTCTAACTCCATCATAAGATTAGAAATGCTGTTGATTGTGCAAAATTCAGTACCATTTTCAACTCCTCAGGTACTAAAGCAGTCAGTGTTCATATGCAGCAAGCCATGGCTAATGTCTAGGCTTGGGCTGGTAAGTGGCAGTAATATTCATACCACACAAGTGCTAGGCACTGACCCTTTCCATTAAGAGAGACTCTAACCATTACTCTTTGTCATTCTAAGATATAACTATTGCTCATTCTGCTACTGTCAACATCCTGGAGGTTGCCACTGGCCCGAAAATGAACTAGATCAGACCAATTTGGTAGCTGTATGTGTGTGTCAGAAGCTAGGAATTCTGTAGTGATTAACACCCATCCTGTCTCCCTTTTGTTTGTCCACTATCTATAAGTACCAGTCAGGGGTATGTTGGAATACTCTCTAATTGTCTGGATGAATGCAGATGCAAAAATACTCAAGAGACTTGACACCATCAAGGATAAAGCACTCTGCTAATTGGCGACTTCAACATTCATTCCCCTTAACACCAATGCACAGTGGCAGTAATGTATGCTATCTATAAGCTGCAATGAAGTATCTCAACAAGGCTGGATCCAACACCAGCTTCCAAACCTTTACTGTGTCAAAATCCTCTGGACTCCCTTCTTAACAGCACTTTCGATGTCCCTACATCCAAGAATTGCAAGGTTTCAAACTTTCCCAGGGCAGTTATGAGTGAGCATAAAATACTAATCTTGTTTCAATGCGCACATTTCATGAGTGAATGAACAGTGGTAATTCATTTGATCAAGATTAGGGAGCAAAGCCATTTTTAAAGCTTAACTTATTAAATTAGTGCAAGAAAGTCACAAAAACAGAATTTACACACTATAATTTGTGCTTAAAAATACCTATTGCCTCCCCATCAAACCTTGAGCACCTCCCCCAACTCTGCCCAACCTCCTTGTAAGCTATTGACCTATCTCTAATCTTCCATGCCCCTCTCAAGTCTTTTTAACCTTGTGTCAGCAACTATTGCTTACAATAGCCATTCTTGGAGCTCCACCAAGCATTCATAATGAGCCCATCTTAAAATAAACGTCTGGCCATCTGTTCAAACTTATTCTATTGATACAGTTGCTGATGGTGACTTTATAAAAGTTTGGCAGAACTCCAAGAATGGTTAGTGGACTTAGTTCTGTAAGATATTTTGGCACACCATGTTCGGGAGTGCCAGTTTTGCTTGATTGATATCATTACCTCATAATGACCTGAACTTTGAAGAAATTTTTCAGTCTATGTTTGCTTACACAAGATTAAAATGTGTGAAGTGGATTAAAATGCTTTGTCATTGATATCATAAATGTGGGCAAGAATCCTGGAATCCGATCCTGCATTCCATGTTTCAAGACCTCCCACTTCAGCCCAGCTTCAAAAAATTCAGTGTCCATCTCCACATGTCCTTCCCTCACTTTCCCTTTTCATTGTCTCTAAATTGTCAGATTGTTTGTTCAAGATCTAGTACTACATCAGCAAATATTTTCTCCAATTTAATACTTGGAAAAACTGAAGCCATACTTTCTTTCTTATTACTAATTCCATTTCCTGAACTCCCAACTCTGTATCTCTCCCTGGCAACAGTCTGATGATGAATTAATCTGCTCACAATCTGATTTGCTCCAGAGTTCAGCTTGTAGTCAATTATCTGCACTATCATTAAGATTCTGTCTTGCTAACTCTGTAAGATTATGCAATTTTGCCTCAGTTGACTCAGTTTAAGGCTTCATCAAGTATTTGTTATCTCTTGACTGTTTCAGTGAACTCTTGGGCATTCTATCTTTTGTAAATTGTAGGTCAAGTAAAACTCTGCAGATGATGACTTGCCTTACACCAAACCTGTTCATTGGCTGCCAGTTAAACAAGTTCTTACCTTTATTTGAAATCTGACAATCGTCTAACCCACCCTCATTATTCACTAAATCTGGCCTCTTGCATTTGCCTTATTTTATCCACTGTTACTGGCCAGGCCTTCAGCTGTCAATACCCTAATCACTGGAATGCGATCAATAAGTACTCCCACCAATTGTTCCTCCTTTAGGGTGCTCTTTAAAACCTATTTCTTTTGTTGTGAATTTCTTACTATTGTGATTCATAAGTTCTAAAAGCATATCTTTCTCTTTCTGTCTGAAGAGCTGACAAAAAAAACCAGAATATGTCCAAACATTGTGCCTTTCACAACTGAACCAAAGGTTGGGACTGGAACAATACTTTCCTGCTGCATCCCTTATGCCAATCATGTCGCCAGGGAGAGATACAGAGACAAATTTTATTTGAACAAATATTTGGCAGCTTACTGTCCCCTAATGCATCCTCATGACAAAGCCTTAACCAAACAGAGTCCACTTGCCAAGTAGTTAGCTCTATCCTAAAATTATTGTTCTCTTTGAGAGTTTGTGTGTTACAACCCTGTCCCAGTGAGTACAAGACGAAAAACTTTGAGAGGATGTATCTTTTTCAGCAGTACTCAGGTTGTGTGACATGAAGCAGCTATTTAAATCTGTCATGTTTGCTTTATTCAACTCTTGTATACGATGTTTTATTTTGTTTGAGAAGTGAAATTTTACGTCTGTTTCATTCAAAGTCTGAGAGTGTTCGAATTTAGTTATAAAAATTAATCGTGTTCATTTAGATTGTAACACTTTGATCAAGTAGCTCAGTGTCAAATTATGCTGTGACTACTGCTGTGAGCACCTCGGGCCTTTTATAGTGTGAAATCTGTGATATAAATGCAAGTTGTTGTTACCTATCCAGTGGAAAGAAGAAAAAAGTGAGTTAAAGTGGAAAGTACAAATTCTGAAGTTGAGAATAAAATTGGAATGTTGCTGAACAAAGAGACCTTGGAGTGCAGATTCATAGCTCCTTGAAAGTGGAGTCGTAGGTAGATAGGATAGTGAAGAAGGTGTTTAGTATGCTTGCCTTTATTGGTCAGAGTATTGAGTGCAGGACGTGGGAGGACATGTTGCGACTGTTCAGGACATTGGTTATGCCACTGTTGGAATATTGCGTGCAGTTCTGGTCTCCTTCCTATCAGAAAGATATTGTGAAACTTGAAAGGGTTCAGAAATGATTTACAAGGGTGTTGCCAAGGTTGGAGGATCTGAGCTATCGGGAGAGGCTGAACAGGCTGGGGCTGTTTTCCCTGGAGCGTCGGAGGCTGAGGGGTGACCTTAGAGAGATTTACAAAATGTGAGGGGCATGGATAGGATAAATAGACAAAGTCTTTTCTCTGGGGTCGGAGAGTCCAGAACTAGAGGGCATAGGTTTAGGGTGAGAGGGGAAAGATATAAAAGAGATCTAAGGGGCAACTTTTTCACACAGAGGGTATGGAATGAGCTGCCAGAGGAAGTGGTAGAGGCTAGTGCAATTGCAACATTTAAGAGGCATTTGGATGGGTAGATGAATAGGAAGGGTTTGGAGGGATATGGGCCGGGTGCTGGCAGGTGGGACTAGATTGGGTTGAGATATCTGGTGGGCATGGACGGGTTGGACCGAAGGATCTGTTTCCATGCTGTACATCCCTATGACTCTATATTAAAAATACTGACCATCTGACCCTCTGCCCACCCTGACACTCAATCCTGCAGATTCCCTAACCTGCTGACTCTCATCTTGATCCTCATGTTCTTCCCTTGACCTTCTGAATTCCTGTGACTGTCTGATTCTGCCCTCTGACTCTCCATTAGAACACATAGATCTCCCTGCACATTGGAATTCTGCAGTCATTCTTCATTTAAGGAGTGTTCTGCATCTTTATTATTCCTGCCATCGTTGTGCAATTTGCAAATTTAGCTACAATGCCTTTGGTCCCCTCATCTAAATTACTGCTTTGAATTGTAAAAGGCTGATGCTTCAGCACAGACCCCTGTGGGACTCCATTTGTCGCAAACCAGCAATCAGTAAAAGACCCGATTATGTGTATTCTGTTCGCAGTCAGCCAAAAAATCTACATCCTGTGCTTCCATTTTATACAATAACCATTAATGTCTTATCAGACCATATTTGTTGGCTAATGGCCCTAATGAGTAAGATGGATTCTAATGGAAGAACACTGCACATTTCTAATAAGACCTGGCCTCCGATGTTCTGGCCAGGAATGTAGATCTCTCTTGTCTGTTTAAAAAATAAAATGGCAGTGAAGTGGCAATGTGACAGTGCCACTCCTGGGAAGGTTCAGCACAATACTTTGGATAGGATGTATGCTTGCTGGAATGGTGTTGACCAGGTTTGGTCCTCATCCATTGAATCAAGAAAGCACAGATTTATGTTTGTACTTTGAAACTTGAGTATATGATCATTCTGGCTTCTGAGGCCAAGAATGCTAGGTGCCATATTGTGTCAATAAACTGTGATAGTGACTATAGCAGTTGCTAATGCTGAAACTATTGCTTTTTCTCATTTTATAAATTTACAGTGAATTGCCATTAGACATTGCTACCAAAATCAAATTAGGAGAAATTGGGTCTCAATGCACTCTTCATTCCCTTTTAATCCAGGCCTACTAATTAGGCCACAATATTTGTAAGGTCATGAAAATAAAACAACAGATGCTCGCAATCTAAAATGAAAACAGAAATTGCAGGAGAAACTCAATAAGTCTGGCAGCCTCTGTGGACAGTAAGCAGAATTAACAGTTTAGATCCAGTGGTGGGTCCAGATCATTGTGGTTTTATTTGCCTTTCTGCACTATATATTTTTTAAAAGTATACAATTAATGTTCTGAGTGTCATGTAATAGAATTATAGATTCCGTACAATGAAGAAAGAGGCTATTCAGCCCATTGAGTCAACACTGACCCACCCACCGAAGACATCCTACCCGAATCACCACAACCCCCTCAACCTACTCCCATAACCCTGCATTTACCATGGCTAACTGACCTAACCTGCACATCCCTGGACGCCACGACGCAATTTAGCATAGACAGACCACCTAATCTGCAAATCTTTGGTAAGTGTTTGTTACTTACCAGTTTGAGCTAGAAACTGAGTTCTAAAATTAGAGAGGGCTTTAAACTTATGCAGATTGGGGGGAGGAGTGTAAGGTTCAGGTTGGGGGGCAGTTAGGTTTACTCAGTAAAAGCAGGTTGAAGCATTGCAAGGCAGCTATTTTGGTAATGATATCTAGAGTAGGATAAAAAAGGACAGAGTGTAGGAGATTAAATAAAAGCAGCAAATAGGTTCA
Organism: Chiloscyllium plagiosum; assembly: GCF_004010195.1. Classification (NCBI taxonomy): domain Eukaryota; kingdom Metazoa; phylum Chordata; class Chondrichthyes; order Orectolobiformes; family Hemiscylliidae; genus Chiloscyllium; species Chiloscyllium plagiosum. Next base: position 41,844,142 of record NC_057711.1, read on the forward strand.
AAGTGGGATAAAAAGGCAATGTTAATGGCTCTTAAATGTGTGTAGTATTCAGTAAATGAATTAATGGCAGAAAAAGAGGTAATGGCTTTCATCTTATAGCCATGACAGAAACTTTTTATAAGGAAATCACAGTTTAAAATTGAGTGTTTAGGGATATATGATTTTTCAAAAGAACAAGCAAGAAGGATGTGGGAGGCTTTGTTAGTACTGGATAGGATAAGTAGAATAGGAGAAAGTGAGGACAATTGATGTTGGAGAGCCAGAGTTGAAAAGCATGATGCTGGAAAGTGCAACAGCAGGTCCGGCAGCATCTGAGGAGCATGAGAGGCATTAGTTTCAAGCATTAGCCTTTCATCACAATGTGGATGGGGAAGTGGGCAGAGACATAAATAAGGGGTGGGGGTGGGGGAAAGGTAGGTGAATGGCAGTAGGTGGATGGAGGTAGCAGGTGATTGTGATAGAATAGCAAGAATTGAACTGAGTTATTGAGTCATAGGGATGTACAGCATGGAAACAGACCTTTCGGTCCAACCCGTCCATGCCGACCAGATATCCCAACACAATCTAGTCCCACCTGCCGCACCCGGCCCATATCCCTCCAAACCCTTCCTATTTATATCCCCATCCAAATGCCTCTTAAATGTTGCAATTGTACCAGTTTCCACCACTTCCTCTGGCAGCTCATTCCATACACGTACCACCCTCTGCGTGAAAAAGTTGCCCCTTGGGTCTCTTTTATATCTTTGCCCTCTCACCCTAAACCTATGCCCTCTAGTTCTGGACTCTCCGACCTCAGGGAAAAGACTTTGTCTATTTATCCTGTTCATGCCCCTCATAATTTTGTAAACCTCTATAATGTCACCCCTCAGCCTCTGATGTTCCAGGGAAAACAGCCCCAGCCTGTTCAGCCTCTCCCTTTAGGCTCAAATCCTCCAACCCTGACAACATCCTTGTAAATCTTTTCTGAACCCTTTCGCGTTTCACAACATCTTTCCGATAGGAAGGAGACCAGAACTGCACGCAATATTCCAACAGTAGCCTAACCAATGTCCTGTACAGCCGCAACATGACCTCCCAACTCCTGCACTCAATACTCTGACCAATAAAGGAAAGCATACCGAACGCCTTCTTCACTATCCTAGCTACCTGCGACTCCACTTTCAAGGAGCTATGAATCTGCATTCCAAGGTCTCTTTGTTCAGGAACGCTCCCTAGGACCTTACCATTAAGTGTATAAGTCCTGCTAAGATTTGCTTTCCCAAAATGCAGCACCTTGCATTTATCTGAATTAAACTCCATCTGCCACTTCTCAGCCCATTGACCCTTCACCACTACACCTTCAATTTTGGTGTCATCTGCAAACTTACTAGTTGTACCTCTTATGTTCGCGTCCAAATCATTATGTAAATGACAAAAAGTAGAGCACTGATCCTTGTGGCACTCCACTGGGCACAGGCCTCCTGAAAAACAACCCTCGACCACCACCATCCTCTGTCTTCTACCTTTGAGCCAGTTCTGTATCCAAATGGCTAGTTCCCCCTGTATTCGATGAGATCTAACCTTGCTAATCAGTCTCCCATGGGGAACCTTGTTGAATGCCTTACTGAAGTCCATATAGATCACATGTACTGCTCTGCCCTCATCAATCTTCTTTGTTACTTCTTTAGAAAACTCAATCAAGTTTGTGAGACATGATTTTCCACGCACAAAGCCATGTTGACTATCCCAAATCAGTCCTTGCCTTTCCAAATACATGTACATCCTGTCCCTCAGGATTCCCTCCAACAACTTGCCCACCATTGAGGTCAGGCTCACTGGTCTATAGTTCCCTGGCTTGTCTTTCCCGCCCTTCTTAAACATTGGCACCACGTTAGCCAACCTCCAGTCTTCCGGCACCTCACCTGTGACTATTGATGATACAAATATCTCAGCAAGAGGCCCAGCAATCACTTCTCTTGCTTCCCACAGAGTTTGGATGATGTAAAATCTGTTCAACTAGAGGTCGGAAATAACAAGTAGATACTGGTGGCATCAGTCTCTAGGGGCAGAGAATAAATCATGAGTTGACAAGGCATATATAAAATGCAGCAGTACTTTAATTATGGGTGACTTTGTGTAGATTGGAATTGTCAGATTGGCAGAGGAACCCATAAGGCAGAAATCATAGAGTGTACTTGGTACAGTCTCCAGGAGCAATATATTGTGGATTCAAACAGGGATGAGGCTATTTAGGACATGGCAATGTATAATGGAACATGTTTAATCAGTAATATCAAAGTAAGTAATCCCCTTGGATACATTAGCCTGGTAGAATTTAGCATTCAATTTGAAAATGAGAAAATTGGTTCTGAAACAATTGCTAAGTTTAAATAAGGCCATTTCACAAGTTGGAGGGCAGAGTAGGCTGGAATAGACTGGGAGAGAAGTTTAGCAGAAAAGATTTTTGGGGAACAATGGCAAGTATTTAAGAAAATAATTCATAACTCTTAAGCGGAGGTATGTCCCAGAGACAAAGAAGGAGATAATCCGACTATGGTTAAACAAGAGAGTTGAGGATAGTATAAAATTGAAGAAAAAAACATGCAATTTGGAAAAGATTCAAAAGCCAACAAAATATGAAAGAATAAAGACAGAGAAAATAAACTGACATCAAACTAGCAAGTAAAATAGAAATGGACAGTAAGAGCTTATAAAAAGGGAAGAGAAGATTGCGACCACCTTTTCAAGGGCAATGAGTAATGGTAAATATATGCTGGACCAATGACACTTGCATCCCATGAGAGAATTTACAATTGGTCAAAGTAAAGATAGGTCCTTTAGAAAATGCTGGTGGAAAATAATAGCATAAAACCAGGAAATGGCAGAGGAGTTAAATAAATATTTTACATCAGTCATTAAGGTAGGGGACACAAAAAGCATTCCAGTAATATTAAATAATCAATATGCTAATGGGAGGGAGGGGTGTAGAAGAAAATTTGAAGAAAATGTACAAGGAAAACCGTTAGGTATAAGGGCCCAATAGGGAGCTGATGGATTTTATATTAGGATTTTATGTGAAGTACCAAAGAGATAATGGGTGCACTGGCAGTAATCTTCCAAGAATCCTTAGCTTCTGAAAAGGTCCCATTGGACTGAAACGAGGAAGGTGACAAAAGAACTAAAGATAGTTAGCTCAAAATATGCCACTGGGCAAACGTTAGAGTTCATTGTAACATATGTAATCATAAAACATTTAGAAAAACATAATATAATCAAGTAGAAATCATATTTGACAAATCTGAATTCTTTGAAGACGTAACGAGCAGGATAGATAAAAGGGGGAACAGCACAGAGGGATTTGGAGATCCTTGTGTTTAAATTACAAAAGGCAGTATACAAATACAACAGATAAAAGGAGGGCAAATGAGATGCTGGCTCATTGGCTAGCACTGTTGCCTCACAGCGCCAGGGAACTGGGTTAAATTCTAGTCTCTGGCAACTCATTCTCCCCGTGTCTGCATGGTTTTCCTCCGGGTGCGCCAGATTCCTCCCACTGTCCAAAAGTGTGCAGGTTAGGTGGATTGGCCATACTAAATTTCCCATAGAGTCCATGGATGTGTAGGTTAGGAAGATTAGCCATGGGAGGTGCAGGATTGTAGGGATAGGGTAGGGGGTTGAGTCTGGCTGGGATGCTCTTCGGAGAGTCTGTGTACATTTGTTGCGTGGAATGACCTGTTTCCACATTGTAGGGATTCTATGAAATAGAATATTAGCCCTGATTTCAAATAGAATAATGTATAAAAATAGAAAGGTCTTGCTAAATCTGTACAAGGCACCTAGTCCGACTCCTAGAACAGATTTGGCCCATTTGTGTAAGTAAAGATTTACTGGCATTGGAGGCAGTTAAGTGAGGGTTAACGAGATTGACTCTGGATATGGTGGAATGGTTATGAGGAGAGGTTGTGTAGATTGGGCTGTCACTCATTAGAATTTACAAGAATGAGAGGTGAGTTAGATGTGTCATATCATCAAAGTTCACTCAAGTACACATTCAATTTCTTTTTGAAACCAAGGCATGGAAAGAGCAAAAGGTAGTAGGTGGGACTGAGCTGGCATAGGATTGATCAAGGTTCATTGGACTGTTTGGCATCTCTACTTTGAATACACTCACAGATAGTGGCATCACTGGCTGGGCCAGTGTTTATTTTCCATTCGTAATTGTAGGATGTGCTGATTTGCCCTTGAGAAGGTGATAATATGACGTCTGTTTTATATTATGTAAAGTCCATATGGTGTACATAAATTCACAATGCTGTTCGGGAGTGAGTTCTAGGATTTTGACTCAGCAACACTCAAGGAATTATGATATATTTCCAGGACAGGATTGTAAATGGCTTGGAATAGAGCTTATAGGTAGAGATGTTCCCATGTATCTGCCCTCCTTCACCTTCTAGATGGTACTGACTATGGGTTTAAAAGAGGCTGTCTTGAAGCCTTGGTGAATTTCTGCAGTGTATCTTGGAGGTGGTACATTGTGCTGAACATCAGTATTGGACATGATGTAGAACCGGTGTTGGACTGGGGTGGACAAAGTTAAAAGTCACTCAACACCATGTTATAATCCAACAGGTTTATTTGGAAGCACTAACCTTTAGAGTGCTGCGCATCCATCAGGTAGCTGTGGAGCAGGATCATAAAATAGAATTTATTGCAAAAGGTTATAGTGTCATGCAATTGACTTAATTTTGACTTGAAACAAGTTCTGTGATTTACATATTAATGAATGAAAACCTGCAACCCATTATAAAAGATGAAAGACCGAACAGCAATCTAGGTTTGTTCAATATATTGTTTCAGTTGCATGACATTGTAATCTTTTGCTATAAATTCTGTGTCTTATGGTCCTGCTCCACAGCTACCTGATGAAGGAGCAGCGCTCTGAAAGCTGCTGCTTCCAAATAAACCCTTTGGACTATAACCTGGTATTGTGTGATTTTTATCCATGTTGGAGGGAATGAATGTTTGTAAATGTGGTGGGATACAAACTGTCATGGAGGTTGTGGGAGACAGACATAGATGGACAGGTATATAAGAGCCCAGAATGGATGGATCACCGAGGACCTTCAGCCCATTTGTTATGGACTAAACCAAACCTCGTCAAAATGTTTTAAGATCCTAAATTATTTAAGATCCTTATTTTAAAGTTAAATGTAAGGCATTGTCTTCCAGGTGCAATTCGATTGGTCAAACTACTCATAATTAAGCAAAACACATTTTATTCTATACTACATTTAAAATAAGGCAATTTTTTTTTAAAATTGCTTAGCTGTAATTCTATTGAAATGGTTAACAAAATAATAGATATGTTCACTACTATTAATTAATTGCTCTAATAAAGTAACATCCCATAAACACACCCTTGGCAAAGTCAAATTCATTAAAATAAATTGTCTCATATACAATTCTAGCAGCAGGAATAAAACCCCAGCTTTTAGCTGTGACAGAGAGAGAAATAAGAGCTTCTATATCCAGCTTTAAGACCCCAGCAACTGTTGAAGGCGAGAACTAAAAATCCTGGTTTTGTGGGAATTTGATCCCACCCATTCTGGCTGCTTCTATTGTTCCAACTTTAAAAAATAACCAAGGCCTCACAAGCTGTTTACCTTAGTGGTTTTGAGCAAACAACTTATCACCTCTGTCTCAAACTTACTTCATAAAAAAAGGACAAAATGCATCTCTTAAAGCTATAGTATTATCACCCACCGTATTCCACTGGTCATCAAATATCCATCTATTCCAGTCCAATTCTGTAGCACTTGGCCCATAGCCTTTCAAGTGTTCATCTAAATATCTTGAGGGTTCCTGGCTTTACCAGCCTGTTAGATAGTACACATATCCACAACAATCTAGATGGAAAACAATTTCTTTAACCCCCCCCAAACCTCCTGCTCCATACCTTAAAACCAGAGTGCCTGGGTATCGGTTTACACAGTGGGTATGAAGGTCATGGGGATAAATAAATGAGTATTGGGTGGCATGAGGGTTTGAATTGCCAAAAGGGTGGGTGCAGTAGCATGGTTTGACATGAATGAGGCATAGAATAAGGGATGAGAGCAGGAAAGATCTTTTTTGTTTTAATTTGTATTTTTATACATTAAATGTGGTGCAGAGACCCCAGACAGTCTCCTGCTTGGTGCCTCAGGAACTGGGCACCTCCTTAGGCTCTTCCTGTACTACTTGGCCCAACTCATAATTGAGGAGAAAGTGAGGTCTGCAGATGCTGGAGATCAGAGCTGAAAATGTGTTGCTGGAAAAGCGCAGCAGGTCAGGCAGCATCCAGGGAACAGGAGAATCGACGTTTCGGGCATAAGCCCGAAACGTCGATTCTCCTGTTCCCTGGATGCTGCCTGACCTGCGCTTTTCCAGCAACACATTTCCAACTCATAATTGAACCAACTATCCACAGAGTGAAAATCTGAAATGTGGTGGCTACTTTTAAAATTGGGATTTGCAAAGCTAATACGAAAATTGAGGTTACAGTCTTGCTCAAATTAACTTTGTCGATTTGTTGTTGTTGATAGCTTTTTCAACTCCATTTGTGTTAATGCAATCATATTATATATTTTTTTTCCCCTTTGACTTTTTTTATTTGTAGTTACTCTGTTTTCCCTTTGTATTCATTAGTACTCTGGAAAGAGAATTTATTCAAGGTGACTTATAAATCAGGTTAACACTGTGTAAGAAATTAATGGTAAAAATGCACATTATATCATAACAGCATTTTATATTGCCTCACAGTTTGTTTTTTTAAAAACTATTCAATAGCACTAATACATGCAAAAAATCCAGACATCAACTGACAATTGGGAGAATTTCAGCTGGTACATAAAGTTAGGTTTAGATTCATTATGAAGAAGTTTGCAACAGTCATATTAAGCAGCTAAGTAGTATTTTAAATTCCCAGAGACTGCAAACCAGTAAGTAACAAGTAATAACTTTTTAACAATTTTACAAGCAATAAAGTTTGAGGCATATACACATGATTAAAATAGAAGTCAAAATGTAAATTTATTTTGGAATTTAAAAAATAACACATTTGTTGGGTTTTTATAATGAAATAGAGATTGCACAAATAAAAAAAACCTGTTTTTAGGACTAGAGGGATTGTTTAGTAATTGTGACTGGGTAAGTCATTAAAAGCTGGAGAAAGCTCAATTCAGTAATTTCTAATAGATTTCCATCTGTGTGGATCTCAACCACACACTGTGTGCAGTTGTGGGAAATCATTTTTTGGGACACAGAGTCATGCAGCAAAAAAACAGCCCCTTCATTCCAACTTGACCATGCCTACCAAATTTCCCAAACTAAACTAGTCCTATTTGTCAGCGTTTGGCCTATATCCCTCCAAACTTTTCCTATTCATGTACCTCTCCAAATATGTTTTACATGTTGTAATTGTACCTGCTTCTATCACTTCCTCAGGCACTTCATTTCACATACCCTCTGTGTGAAAAAGTCGCCCTCTGGTCCCTTTCAAATCTATCTCCTCTCACCTTAAACCTTTGCTGTCTAGTTTGAACTCCCCTATCCTAGGGAAGAGATCTTTGCTATTCACCTGACATATGTCCCGCATAATTCTATAAACATCTGTAATGTCACCTCTGAACATTCAGCATTCCAGTTACAAAACTGCCAGCCTATCCATCCTCTCATTATAACTCCAACTCTCCGGTCCCGGCAACATCCTTGTAAATCTTTTCTGAACCCTCTCCAATTTAATAGTAGTCTTCCTATACTAGAGTGAGTATAACTGTACACAGTACTCCAAAATTGGCCTCACCAATATCCTGTACAATCTCAACATAATATGCTAACTCCTATACTCAGTGATCTGAGCAATGAAGACATGCGTAGCCTTTATCATTCTGTTTACCTGTGACACAACTTTCAAAAGACCAATGTGCCTGAATTCCTGGGTGTCTCTGTTTTACAACACTATCTAGGTTCTGGATCAGTGGTGCTGGAAGAGCACAGCAATTCAGGCAGCATCCGAGGACAGGCAAAATCGACGTTTCGGGCAAAAGCCCTTCATTAGGAATAAAGGCAGAGAGCCTGAAGCGTGGAGAGATAAGCTAGAGGAGGGTGGGGGTGGGGAGAGAG
>NC_057711.1:41854292-41908585 GCF_004010195.1 Chiloscyllium plagiosum
GTCAATTTCTGATCCAAACCGCTAAATCACCTTCAATCCTGAAATTCCTTATTTCAATAGCCTACCATGTGGAACCTTATCAAACACCTTACTGAAGTCCACATGCGCCACATCAACCGCCTTATCTTTATCCACCTGTTTTGTCAGCTTCTCAAAGAACTCATTAAGGTTAGTGAGCCACGACCTACCCTTCACAAAACCCTGTTGACAATCCCTAATCAAATTATTCCTTTCCAGATGATTGTAAATCCTATCTCTTATAACCTTTTCTAATATCTTACCCACAAGCGAAGTAAGACTCACTGGCCTATAATTACCAGAGATGTCCCGACTCCCCTTCTTAAACAAGAGAACAACATTTGTTATTCTCTAGTCTTCTGGTACTACTTCTGTCAGCAATTATGTCAAGGCTCTGCAAACTCCTTCCTGGCTTCCCAGAGAATCCGAGGATAAATCCCGTCTGGCCATGGAGCATTATCTATTTTAAGATCTTCTAAAATTGCTAAACCCTCCTCTTTGTCACCCTCAATCCCATATAATCTTGTAGACTGTATCTCCATATTCTCATTAACTTTGCCCTGTTCCAATGTGAATACTGATGAAAAGTATTCATTAAGCGCTTTTCCCTATGTCCTCAGATTCCACACACAACTTTCCACTACTGTCTTTGATTGGCCCTAATCTTAGTCTAGTCATTCTTTGATTCCTGATATACCTATAGAAGGCCTTAGGGTTTTCCTTGATCCTATCTGTTAACAACTTCTCATGTCCCCTCCTGGCTCTCCTTAGCCCTCTCTTTAGATCTTTTCTGGCTAACTTATAACTCTCAAGCCCCTTAGCTGAGCCTTCACGCCCTATCCTCACATAAACCTTTCTTGTCCTCTTGGCAAGAGCTTCAACTTCTTTAGTAAACCATGGCTCCCTTTCTCGACTACTACCTCACTGCCTGATAGGTATATACTTATCAAGGACTTGCAGTACCTGTTCCTTGAATAAGCTCCACATTTCAAGTGTGTCCATCCCCTACAGTTTCCTTCTCCATCCTACACATTCTAAATCTTGCCTAATCGCATCATAATTGCCTTTCCCTCAGCTGTACCTCTTTCCCTGCGGTATATACCTATCCCTGCCCATTGCTATTGTAAACATAACCAAATTATGGTCACTATCGCCAAGGTGCTCACCTACCTCCAAATCTAACATCTAGCCGGGTTCATTCCCAGTACCAAATCCAATATGGCATTGCCCCTTGTTAGCCTGTCTACATACTGTGTCAGAAAACTCTGCTGCACACAATAAACAAAACTGACCCATCGAAACTGCTTGAACTATAGTGTTCCCAGTCAATATTGGGGAAGTTAAAGACCCCATAACAACTACTCTGTTACTGTGACTCCTATTGAGAATTATCTTTGCTCTCCTTTCCTCTACATCTCTGGAACAATTCAGAGGCCTGTAGAAAACTCCCAATAGGGTGACCTCTCCTTTCCTGTTTCTAACCTCAGCCCAAACTACCTCAGTGGATGAGTCCTCAAATGTTATCTCAGTTGCTGTAACAATGCCACACCCCCGCTGCTTTTACCATCTTCTCTGTTCTTGCTGAAACATCTAAATCCCGGAATCTGCAATAACTATTCCTGTCCCTCATCTAGCCATGTCTCTGAAATGGCCACCACATCGAAATCCCAGGTACCAACTCATGCTGCAAGTTCGCCCACCTTATTCCGAATGCTCCTGGCATTGATGTATACACATTTCAAACCAACATTTGGATTGCTGGTGCCATCCCGCGACCTTGTAAACCTATCCCTGACCTCACTACCCTGAACCTCCTGGATACTGGAACTACAATTCAACTTCCCATCCCCCTGCTGCATTACTTTAAACCCGCCTGAAGAGCATTAACAAATTCCCCCCCCCCCCCCCGGATACTGGTACCTTCTGGTTCAGGTGAAGACCATCCTGTTTGTAGAGGTCTCACTTTCCTCAGAAAGAGCTCCAATTATCCAAGAATCCCCAACCCTCCCTCCTGCACTATTCCTGCCGCCATGTGTTCATCTCCGCTCTCTCCCTGTTCCTTGCTTCACTAGCACGTGGCTCGGGCAACAAACCAGTGATAACAACTCTGATCCAGCTATAAGCTTCTATCCTAGCTCCTTGAAATTTTGCCTTAGATCCCCACCTTTCCTCTTACCTATGTCGTTGGTGCCAATGTGGACCACGACTTGGAGCTGCTCCCGGTCCCCCTTAAGGATCCCGAAAACACGATCAGAGACATTACGAGCCCTGGGACCTGGGAGGCAACACACCAATTGTGGGTCTCTCTCGTTCCCACAAAACCTCCTATCTGTCCCCCTAACTATGGAGTCCCCAATGACGAAAGCTCTGCTCCTCTTCCCCCTTCCCTTCTGAGCTACAGGACAGACTCTGCACCAGAGACTTGTGCCCCATTGTTTACCCCTGGTAAGTCCCCCTCCCCCTACAGTATCCAAAATGGTATACTTGTTGTTGAGGGGAACCACCACAGGAGATCCCTGCACTGCCTGCTGGTTCCCTTTCCTACCCCTGACGATAACCCATCTACCTTTTTCACTTGGCTGTGAAGTAGCTACCTCCCTGTAACTCCTCTCAATAACCCCCTCCGCCTCCTGAATGATCCGAAGTTCATCCAGCTCTAGCTCCAGTTCCCTAACACTGTTCTCGAGGAGCTGGAGTTGGCTGCACTTGAAGTCAGCAGGGACACGAGAGGTGACCCCTACCTCCCACATACCACAGGAGGAACATTCCACTGCCCTAACCTCCATTCCCTCTATTCTGAATTCCAAATAGACTACCAGAAAAGAAAACAAATGAAACACGAAATAAAACACTTGTCACCTTACCACCGACGCACAGAACTCTTTTTGGTTAGAGGAGGAGGATGGATGGGAGACACTACATTATATTAACAACCATACTACAATATCATTTGTTTGCATTTGTTTTGGCTAATCCCTTGCTCAAGTGAAAGGACAAAGTCACGTATATAAGCCAAGACGTCTGGCTTATATTCCCAGTATTCCATTAACCTGCAAACAATGCAGTTATGAAATCAAACAATTTTTAAAAAGTTATTCAGTCATGTGATATGAGCATTACTGGCAAACCCTGCATTTGTTACCAAGCCTAATTCCCCAGAGAAAGTTGTGGTGAACTGAGCTAAACCTGATAAAACTACTCCTCAGTGCTGTCAGGTTTGGAGTCCTGGGAGTTTGACCCAGTGATGTAAACAATGGCAATTTGTTTCCAACCAGTACTGAGTAGGCTTGAGAAAGTGGTATTTCTACACCTTTGACTCACTTACCCTTACTACATGTTAGAGATTACAGGTTGAGAGCTGTTGTCTATGGAGCAGGCAGGTAGGACTAGTTTTGTTTGGGATTATGTTCGGCATGGACTGGTTGGACCGAAAGGTCTATTTCAAGGCTGTATGATTCTGTGAAGCCTTGGCAAGTTGCTGTAGTGCATCTTATATCCTTGTAATAAGGCAGAGTGACCAGCGTTGTAGAGGAGCTTAAATATGTGTTGCTGGAAAAGTGCAGCAGGTTTTAGCGTTGTAGAGGACCATAGGACTGCTTTATCATAGAGTGGGATAACTGTTGTAAATTTAATCTGAGGGTCACCATGCCTCAGGTGAGGTTGAGAAGGAGGAACCTTCAAGCTGACCTTAGCCAGTGTGGGAATTGATCCCATGCTATTGGCGCCACTCTGCATTGCAAACTAGCAATCCAGCCAACTGAGCTAACTGCCTTTCAGAAACTCAGGAAGTCCCAATGTTGGTGAGAATGAAATACTTTATAATAGAAAAGATAACATTTAATTTGAGTATGCAAGGTTCCATATCAGGCGATGTGATAAATGGCCAGATATGTTTTATTAAGTGATGCTGGTTGAGCGATAAATATTAGCTATTCCGTTGGGAGAATTCCCCTGCTTTTTGAAATAGTGCCATGAGAGATTTTATGATGACCTGAGAAGACAGTTGGTTCCTTAGTTTCGTCTGTCATCTTCTGCTTATTTCTGTACTAGAGTGTCAACCGAGATTTTGCACTCAGTCTTCGGAGTGGAACATGACCCCATAATCATCTGTCTTCAAGACTAAGTGTTACCAAAGAGGCACAGTTGACGGTGATACAGCTGAAACCACTCTTTTCTAACCACTGACTCCGCAACACACACCCACCTCTACATTCACACCCATTAAGGATGTGATTAGTTAACAGGTTGTCTCTTCTCTGGCCTATTTGCCATGAAGGTAAGCTGGGCATTCTACTCCTGGTTATGTTCTGATCCCACGGTTTGCACCTGATTGACATCTCAATTACATGCGCTGAACAGAAGTAACTCTCTGACCTTGGTATAATGTTACAATCAGCATATTGGGCAGAGAGCATGCAATTAACACTTGCCTTACTGGCCAAAAGCCAGAAATTATTCCATTTCTTGGTAAAGTACTTCATATTGAAAGTGATCTTTTTAATATTTTGCCATCTTTTGAAAGCACTTTTTTTCAAAATTAACATAAGCATTTTACAATAAAGGTGAAGTGATTCAGTGAATATGGAAGATTAATGAATGTTTAAGATCAGTTTTGACTTAATTTTTAATGTTACAGCATGTACACAATGGATCTTTCAGAACTAGCTTTCAGTTCTGTTTTTTCCCCAAATGTAAATGAAATACAACATTTTAATTACTTGGTGGGTAAGGATACCGGTTTGTCTTAATGGTGGTCACAGATTTGGCTAATCGCCTATTAGCTAATTTTAGATTGATGGTCTGTAAGCATATTGACACCTGGATTCTGTCAACCAAGTCAGGACTGTGAATGCCTTGTAGCATCTTGTCGGCTGCTGTACTCTGGCTCATAGCACACCCCTAGACGTCATGGTTCCTCTACAAAACTTCCCCTAGAGACAGCAATGGCATCACTTAGGAAAACATTCACATTCTCAAAAACACAGAGTAATTGATTAGAAAAATAAAAGCCTATAATGTTTTCCAGACCAGCTGTTTTTGTGAACAATTGTGTCTCTGTGTTGTAACAGAACTAAATGTTAGCAGTATTGCTGAATGATGCCAATTTTGCTCACTGTATGGTAATGCCACATTTTGTTAGTAAGCTTAGGTAATATATTTCTGTATGATTGAAAACTACGATTCCATGCAAGGCACCATACAAATACATTAATGTTGGCACTGTGGAAAGTTCACGGTTGTAGAAAAAGAGGTTTTCTCCCAATATTCTGTATCAGTGAGTCTCAGCTACAATCGAAAAGATATTGAAAAAAGGCCAGACACTCTTCCCACTGGAAATAGAGACTAAACCAGAAGGCAATTCTTTGCCAGCTCAATAGCTTCACTGGAAGTAAACTAGGAGCAATTTGACTTTCAGCGTTGTCAGCGCAGGAATAATATTTTGGGAAAAGATGAATGATAAACGAAAAGGAGAAGAATATCAAAGTGAAAATCAGGAAACAAAAATGCACTGTCTGCAAGTTATTAATAACAGCATTGATTGTTTTGTTCTGTGGAGATATGTAAATCTAACATTGTTCACTTTGAGTTACTACTTTCCTTTTTTTTAGTGCAGTGATTGAACTCTGTCGGAAGATGGTATACAGCACCATTACAAGGATTGTAGTATAGTAAACTCCAGGATTCACCAAAATTCACTCAAAATCTGTTTACAGCAGAAACTGAAACACCTGATCAGCGGATCCAGACACTCTATACAGTCAACACAGGAATTCTTGGACATCATCAGAAATATACACATAGACAAGGAAGAAACTATGGTCTCATTCGATGTAATGGCACTGTTCACCTCTATCGACAAAACCCTTGCCAGAGAAACAATAGCCAACCTGCTGGACATACAGAACAGACAACAGGACGGTGAACCTATCAACAAAGACGGTGTACTCAAACTACTGGACCTGTGCCTCACAACACACTTCACATTCAACAACCAAATATATGAACATGTCAACGGCACACCCATGGGCCCACCCATCTCTGGACTCATAGCAGAAGCGGTAATGCAAAGATTAGAACAAACAGTCTTACCCCAAATTCAACCCAAACTCTGGGTCAGATATGTGGATGACACCTTTGTAATCATTAAAAACACAGAAATAGAGAACACACACCAGCTCATCAATGCCACACTCACAGGAATCCGATTCACTAGAGAGGAAGAAAAGGACAACCAACTCCCATTCCTAGACGTGATGGTACAGAGAATACCTAACGGAGAATTCACCACAAAGGTATACAGGAAAGCCACACACACAGACCAAGTCCTGAACTACGAAAGCAACCACCCCAACACTCACAAAAGAAGTTGCATCAAGACTCTGTTCAAAAGGGCCACAACACACTGCAGTACACCAGAACTGCAAAAAGAGGAAGAAGAACACCTCTACAATGTATTCGCCAAAAACGGATACCCCTGCAATTTCATCAACAGATGCCTAAGGGAAAGATAACGGAACGAGGACATGCCGCAACCCAAAGGACTAGCCACACTACCATACATCAAGAGCATTTCTGAACTGACAGCCAGACTACTGCGGTCACTGGGACTCATAACAGCACACAAACCAACAGCCACTCTCAGACAACAACTCACCATAATGAAGGACCCGATACCCAGCATGAGCAAAACCAATGTAGTGTACAAAATCCCATGCAAGGACTACACAAAACACTACATAGGACAAACCGAAAGGCAGCTAACGATCCGCATCCATGAACACCAACTAACCACGAAACGACATGACCAGCTATCCTTAGTAGCCACACACGCAGATGACAAGCAACATGAATTCGACTGGGACAACACTACTATTATAGGACAAGCCAAACAGAGAACAGCCAGGGAATTTCTAGAGGCATGGCACTCATCCACAGATTCAATCGATAAGCAAATCGACCTGGACCCACTATACCGACCACAACAACGGACAGCTGGAACTGACAACCGGCAGAGACAAACCACTATAAATGCCGGAGGAAACATCACAGAAGCGCTTCACAGGAGGCTCCCAAGTACTGAGGATGTCACCGAGACAGGGGATGAAATGTCTGCAACACAAATTCCCAGCTTGGCGAACAGAACCACAACAACGAGCACCCGAACTACAATTCTTCTCACAAACTTTGGTGTACTGTTTTATCATGGTACATGTGATTCTTTAGTTAATGACTTTATCTCTTCATTTTAAGAAACCTTCAGCAACAGCTTGAGAGAAACAAATTTTTAAACTGTTTAAACAAAAGCTTAACTGCTCCTCTATTGAGCAGAAACATACAAATTTTTTAAAATGAGCAATATTGATTCACACTTCACTGACCACGCTGGGGAAATGCCTGGCGGCTTTGGCAGTTATTCTTTCGCTGTTTAAGCCCTTTCTGATGTGATCGCAATTAAAATACTAAATACACATAAAAAATACATTTGTTTCAGCAGTTGGGGATACATTTCATTGATGAAACTCTTAGCTGACAATGCTACATCTTCAGTTTACAACTACCCTAGTCAAATGGGGAAGCTCACCAATACAGCCACAACTTTCCTGCCAAACTCTATTAGTATTAAGATAACATCTGAGAACACAGGTATCAAAACTGTTTTTCAAATTTCAAACGTAAATCTTTCACATTATGTTGTTTACACTTTATTTATGTTTATTCACTTGTGGGAAATGTTTGGACCAGCATTTATTGCTTGTTCCTAGTTGCCCTTGAGAAAGTGATGAGTTCCCTTCTTGAATTGCTGCAGTCCATGTGCTGTCCTTGGGTAATTATTTCTAGGATTTTGACCCAGCAACAGGCAAGGAAGGATGATATATTTCCAAGTCATGATATTTCTTTGAAAGTGGAGTTGCAGGTAGACAGGATAGTGAAGGTGACATTTGTTATGCTTGTCTTTATTGCTCAGAGATTAGTGTATAGGAGTTGAGGGGTCATGTTTTGGCTGTATAG
Organism: Chiloscyllium plagiosum; assembly: GCF_004010195.1. Taxonomy (NCBI): domain Eukaryota; kingdom Metazoa; phylum Chordata; class Chondrichthyes; order Orectolobiformes; family Hemiscylliidae; genus Chiloscyllium; species Chiloscyllium plagiosum. The sequence continues at coordinate 41,862,321 of NC_057711.1, forward strand.
AACATTAATTAGGCCATTTTTGGAATCCTGTGTTGGAGGCTTTGAGCTATAGGGAGACATTGCATAGACTTGGGCTGTTTTCCCTGGAGCGTCAGAGGCTATGGGGTGACCTTATAGAAGTTCATAAAATCATGAGAGGCATGGATAGGGCCCCATTCTCCCTCAATGTTTGGTTTCCTTAGTGCAGGTTCTAACAAATACTTTCTTGCGTAGGATTTTTCCCCAAGGTAGTGGAGTCCAGAACTAGAGGGCATAAGTTTAAAGTGAGAGGGAAAAGATTTAAAAGGGACCTAAGGGACAATTTTTTCACACACAGGGTGCTGCATGAATGGAATGAGCTGCGAGAGGAAGTGGTGGAGGCTGGTACAATTACAAAATTTAAAAGGCATCTGGCTGGGTATATGAATAGGAAGGGTTTAGAGGGGTATGGGCCAAGTGCTAGCAAATGGGACTAGATTAATTTAGGATATATGCATCACGGACGAGTTGGAACGAAGGGTCTGTTTCCATGCTGTATATCTGTATGATTCTGTGTGAGTAGATTGGAGGTGAACTTGCAGGTGCTGGTGTTCTCATGTATCTGCTGCCCTTGTCCTTCTAGATGAAAGTAGTCATGGGATGGAAGATGCTGTCTGAGGATCTTTGGTGAATATCCACAGTGCAACTTCTAGATACCACACACTGTGGCTACTGAGTCTCAGTGGTGGAGAGAATGGATGCTTGTCAATATGGTGCCAATTAAGTGGGCTGCTTTGTCCTGGATGGTGTCACGGTTCTTCAGTGTTATTGGAGCTGCACCCATCCAGGTAATTGGGAAGTATCCTACCTGAAGAAGGGCTAATGCCCAAAACGTCGATTCTCCTGTTTCCTAGATGCTGCCTGACCTGCTGCGCTTTTCCAGCAACACATTTCCATCTCAAGTATCCTACCTTACCCCTGACTTGTGCTTTATGGGTGGTGGACAGGCTTTGGGGAGTCAGGAGGTGAGTTGTTCACCACAGTATTCCTATCCTCTAACCTATTCTTGTAGCCACTGTATTTATGTGGCGATTTCAGTTGTGTTTCTGATTAACGATGTTGTTAGTGATATGAGTAATACCCATTTAATGTCATGAGTGGTGATTAAGTTGTCTTTTATTGAAGATAGTCATTGCATGCATTTCTGTGATGCAAATGTTGCTTGATACTTGTCAGCCCAAGCCTAGATATTGTCCAGATCTTGATGCAAATGAACTATTTTTGGCTATTTCGGTATCTGAGGAGTCACAAATGGAGTTGAACATTGTGCAAACATTGGCAACATCCCCACTTCTGACTTTATAATAGAGTGAAGGTCAATGAAGCAACTGAAGATGGTTATCTCGAGGTCACCACCCTGAGGAATTGCTGTAGCGATGTCCTGAAGCTGAGGTGACTGACCTCCAACAACCATGACCATCTTGCTATGTGTCAGGTATGACTTTAACCACTGAAGAGTTTGCCCCCGGATTCCCATTGATTCCAGTTTTGCTCGGGTTCCTTGATGCCAGATGGTTAAATGCGACTTTGATGTTAAGGGCTGTTACTCTCATCTCATCTTTGGGATTCACCTCCTTTGTCCTTGTTTGAACTAAGGCTGTAATGAAGTCAGGAACTGAGTAACACTGGTGGAACCCAACTGAACAACACTGACCAGGTGCTGCTTGATAGCATTGTTAATGACCCCTTCCATCACTTTCTTGATGATTGAGGTTGATGGTCGGTAATTAGTTGGTTTGAATTTGACCTGCTTTTTTGTGTCCTGGGAAATTTTCCGCATTGTTGGATGCATGTAAGTATTGTAACTGCACAGGGAGAGCTTGGCTAGGGAGTGGCAAGTTCTGGAGCACAAGTCTTCAATAATATTATCAGAATGTTGTCAGGGTCCATCATCTTTTCAGTATCCAGTATCTCCAACTGTTTCTTGATATCACGTGGTGTAAATTGAATTGACTGTGAGGCTGGCAACCACTGGAGGAGGCCGAGTTGGATCACTGTTTTAAAAAAATTCTCAAGGTCAGGTTCGTAGGAGAGTAGTCTGACACAGAACAAACGACCAAGAGGCGAGACTGCTAGAATATGGGCATTTTATTCCCCGCAGTGTCGCACAACGGGTCTGGTTTATGCTCACTCTACATGTTACAAAAACTGGGAGCCGTCAGTTCTTGTAGAGCGGTTGCCAACAACCCACGCTCGGCGGTTAAACGTAACCCCGGAGCAGACTCACCGAACTGGAGACTTTTCCAGCTTTTTATTCTTTTCCAGATATAAACATTCATGTGAACAGCAGAGCAAGGCTAAAAAACACATTCCATTCTGGTTACATACAGATAAGAAGATTCACACGGGACTAAGCAACACCTCCATTCCGGTTAGATTCACACATGTATTGGGACATAATTTTTAACCGTTTCACCACATTCCACTGCTTGGAATTTTACACCACAATCACCCACTTGGTACTTCTGGCTGCAAAAGCTTCAGCCTTATCTTTTGCACAGGTGTGCTGGGCTCTTTCATCATTGAGACTAGTTCAAAGAGTTAAATGTTGTAACACTCCTCAGTTGATGTCTGGACAAGGAATAGAATCATTTTTAATTGCCAAAGAAAAATCTATGATTAGTAATAAAGGAATATATATATACCAGAGATTTGTTCCTGTCTATCAAAATAAGAAAGTATTTGCGTAGAACCTTCACTGAGGAAACCAAAAATTGAGGGAGAATGATGATTAGATATCATCTGGGAAAAGAATGTTTTTCTCCTTCTATGCTTTCTAGTAATTCTTATTCTTTCTTTGCAAATTAAATTATTATTTTGGCACCAAATTCCAAGTTTGACAATGTTTTTAAAATCTGAAATTATTTCACTTTCAGGAACATTTATGTTAAGTACATTTCTCTAATTCTACTTAATATTCAATCTCAAATATATTTCAGAAAAACAATTTTGCTGATCTTATTACAGAAAATTTGAATATTTTGAAAGTGAGAAGCAGATTCTGGTATTATTATATGTTTTAAGAATTGGAAGATGATGTCAAATATTGTGTACAATAAACATTGGAATCATGTATTCAGCACGGTTTGTTGTATCAGTCAAGGATACAAGTCAATTTGCCCTCAGGATTGCTAAGTCTTGGTACTTGAATTGTGATATTAACTGTATGTAATGTGAGTAAAAATATGTCTCTGATTTATCTCTCAGCATTTTGTCATTCACATGTTTCTGGATCATTGCGAAATAAGTGGTTTCTTTGTATAGCACAAGTGCAATATGAGTGACAAAAACTTGCTTCCTCCACTTAAGTGCTCTTGTATGATTAACAGAGTGCCGTCTTTGATTATAATGTTATAACTGAATGTGTTCTGTGTTCCTGATAACAACAATTTGTGTTGTTTTAACTTCTCTTTCCCTATTTCTTTCCTTGCTGTGATTCAGCTTTTTCAATATCCTACTCGTGTGTATCATGGAATACATTAACCTGTAGAATTAAGCAAATATTGCTCACAAAAATCCTTTTCACCTTTTCTCTGTGCTGAGACCTGCACCCACCTAAATCCACCCCACACTATCTGTATATAACCTTTTGCTTTGTGTTTTCTCTCCTCTTCTCCATCATCAATGGAAATTACCTTCAGCCGTCTCAGAATTAATGCTGGACCTCTGTCCCTAAACAACCCTGAAGTGCTACTATTAACTCACTTTAGGAATCCTTTATCCTTAGCTGTAAATTTGCTCTTTGCCAAAACCTGCGCTTCCATTGTTTATCAATTGCACCATTTAAGTTCAAGTTGTTTACTTTTAATTCTCTTGTAATCCTGTATTATGATGGTTTCTAACAATGTAATACTTGATACAAATATGGTCAAATTGGAAATGTCAGGAAAAATATAATTATATACTTCACATTATTTCAGTTTAAGTAAACATATGTTGGTTAATTTAAAAAATGCTAGTGATGACAGTGCTAGGAATAATCTTTGAAAGTACTTGGAATTTGTCAGAAGTTTAAAGCGTTTATATTTAATTCCATACCTCCTCATAAATTAACTACCAATTCTGGTTTCTCTGTAAGAACATGTATTACGTGATATACAATGCCCTTCATCCCGGACAGCACTCTGTCTATAATGCTAATCCTCACATTCTTTTACTTCAAATGTTTCTTTACTTTTCTGCTTTCCTAAGACTTGTGATCTGTTTGTTTTCAATTCATTCAGTGTTTTGCCAAGCTGGCAATTATGGCTCATTCTGGTTTTCCTTCAAAAGGTACTGGTGGCCTTCATGCACGATTGCACCATTAAAATCATCCTCTTCTTTTGTGAAAACAGATGTAAAGTACTGATTCAGTACCTCAGCTACATCCTGTGTCTCCAAAGAAGAATTTATATTTTTTGTCATTAATTGGCTCCACCATTTTTTTTGACTACTCCTTTTTACTTGTTATAATTAATATTAGCCATTACTTTTTCCACTTGTTCTGTTTTCCATTTTTAAATTCCTACTCAGCTGTCTGTCCCGTTGATTTCTTCTGTACCAGATATTTATGTAGCCCCTTTTCCAGTTTTATATCTATTTCCTTTATCATTTGAGGAGTCCCGATGTTGGATGTCTTATCTTTCCTGTGCTTCAGATGTGCTTAGTTTGCACTGAACTGCTCATGTCTTGAAGAACTGCTCATGCTCATTTATTATTTTCTTGGTTAATCTTTGCTCCTGTGCACTGTAAATCCCTTCTCTAATTTTTGAAATTATCTGTCTTCCAGTAGGACATTTTCACCTTTGATTTTCCTTTGTCCCTTTCTGTAACTATTACACAGATGTTCTCACACTCCATTTGTTACACTTCAGTTCCTCAGAACTTGATCCAGAACTCCTACCTTCCCTATCTTAAGTTACACGCATACTGATTAGGAAAGTTCTGGTATATGTAATTTAGCAATTCTTTTTTCTGGCATTTACAATGCATTTTCCTCAGTCTGTCTTAGGATAATTGAATTCCTCTATTATTATTATTAGTGTTCAATTATTTTTAGTTTTGTGGAAATTTCTTCCCTTATCCCCTTAGGTAGGGATTTGTCATAAACTTCCAACAATGCAGCATCTCATTTTCTGAACATTAACTCGAACCAAATAGGTTCAATCTTTGAAACTTCTGTTACATGATAGCATAGGTAGAACTACAAAGTCAGTACTGATCAATACTGCCAAACTCAAGACGAGAGAATCAAACTATCTACTGATATTAAATAGCAGGAGTGCTGTTGAATCCCCCATTATTAGTATCCTTAAGGGTTATCATTGACAAGAAATGTAATTGGACTATCACATAAAAACTGTGGCTGCAGGAACAGATCAGAGACTGTGATTCCAGTGAGTAACTTGCCTCCTGATTCCCCAAAGCAGGTGCCATATCTACAAGGCACAAGTCAGGAGTAATGGTATACTTCCATTCTCTACCTTGATGAATGCAGCTGCAACAACATTCATGAAGCTTGATGCCATCCAGAACAAAGCTGCCCATCCGTGGCATAAATCATTCAATTTTGTACCAATGACATACAGTCGTAGCATTGTGTATAATATACGTGATATGCACTTTAGCAGTTACAAGGGCGCTTTCAACAGCACTTCCAAACCTGTGATGTTTACCTTGGAAGGATAAGGATTGAAGATGTATGAGGGCAGAGCCATCTGGAAGAAAGCCACACACCATCCTTACTCAGAATTACATCGCTGTTCCTTCACTATCAATGGACCAACACACTAGAATTCATTTGTTAACGGCACTGTGGGTTTACTTGCACCATGTGCATTGCTGTGGTTCAAGAAGGCAGCTCACTGACTACGTTCCTGATGGCAATTGGGGATAGGCAATAAATGCTGATCTAGTCAATGAAGCCCACAGTCCATGAATGTTTTTTATATATATGTATAAAGTGTGCATGTAGCTTATCAACCTCAATTGCAAATCTGGCAACATTTGTGAATGTTATTTTTTTGAAAACCCCCTGGAAGGTTCAATTTACTTAGCATACAATTTAAGTCAGATCAAAAAATCCTCCCTGTTGAATATATTGCAAAATGTTTGCATAAAATGCACAGAAGACAGAATCAAAAAGATGAAAATGGTTTATACTTGACACTTGGGAGATGTCAATGTTATTTATAACTGATTCCCACCATCCCCATTCTGTTGACATTAAGGTCTTTCATCATATGAGCATTTCCAATTCATTTTCCCTTTTCATAATACCATTTGAAGTCAAGAACTTTAATTTTTTTAAAAAAGTAACTGGAGCAAAGGAAATCCTGTTTCTACATTTTCCAAATATATACACCAAAGCATCGCTTTAAAATTAATTTTTGGTTGGGTGAATTTTACTATGAATGAGCAAAGAATCAAAAATGAATCAGTAATGTTTTTGGGTCTATATTTTTTATGTAAAATAGAAACAGGACTTTTTTATACTTTACACAAGATGTCAACTTCTAATTCAACAGAATTATAACTTTTTTTAAAAAGGGAAAATAAATTAGAAATGCATAACCATCATAACCTAAACATGGTTCAGATTTAACTGATAGGTTGCAAGTTACATTCATCTTATTGGAACAGTCTCTTGATATCAAAAATGACTACTTTCCAATCTAGTGCATTGAAGTCATTGGCTGATAAGTCCACCAGATACTCTACCAGATGCGGAGAAGTTGATACTTGATGGCTCAGCTCGTTGTTTGGTTTGTGTGCTTTCTCCAGCACCTTAATTTCACCTGTGTGACCTTTAAGATGAAGTCTCTTAGTATGTTTGCTGTCTTCCCAAATAAACCTTCTGCAACTTGAGATGGTCATAATCCAGGAACTCGCACGTGTTCTTGGGGATACCTAATCTCTTTGGGTATGCCTTAAGAAAATCCCTAAACTGTTTTCTGCGGACCTCCTGGGAATTATTTACAACAGCCAAGCTACAGTGGAACGGTTGCTTTAGGAATGAGAGGTCAGCATGTCCTGCCCAGTAAAGCTGGTTCTGAGCGGCTAGTAATCAATGATTGCTGCCTTCCTTCCCATCAGATTTGAAGGATCTTTCAAAGGCACCTTTCGCAGTACTTTTGCTGATACTTTGTGGCTGTCTGCTGAAGTAAATTAGAATGTGGGGCCCACTGCTCCTTGTAATCCATGACCTTAGAGATACTGGTCCTGAAACACTCCATTCCTCAGGCAGCCAAAGGCTGACCTGGTACATTAGAGGCAATAAAAAGTTTTCACATCTGAGTCTACCTTTAAGAGGGACCTTCAAAGACGTGGAAATTATCCGTATCTTCCTGGATATTCCCATTGATCTTAGTTGATTAGGAAGTTAGAGTCATAGAGCAGTACAGCATGGAAACAGACCCTTCAGTCCAACTAGTCCACACCGTCCATGTTCCCAAACTAACCTAATCCCACCAGCCTGCATTTGGCCCATATCCCTCCAAACCTTTCCTATTCATGTACTTATCCAAATGTCTTTTAAAAGTTGTAACTGCAGTTTATTCCGTACACTAACCACTCTGTATAACAAAGTTACCCATCATCCTTTTTATTTCTTCCTCTTCTCACCTTAAAGAAAAACCCTCTAGTTTTGAACTCTCCCACCTTAAGGCTGAAAAAAAACCTTTGCTATTCATCTTATCTGTGCCCATCATGATTTTATAAACTTCCAATTGGTCACCCCTCAACCTCCTATGCTCCAGAGAAAAAAAGGACCCAGTCAATCCAGCTATTTTTTAGAACTCAAACTCTCCATTCCCGACATCTTTTCTGAACCTTACCAGTTTAATAATATCCTTCCTTAATACGGGCAACCAGAGCTGAACACAGTACTGCAGAAGAGGCCTCATAAATGTCCTGTATAACTTCAACGTGACATTCCAACTCCTATACTCAAAGGTCTGAGCAATAAAGATAAGCGTGTTAAGTATTGTCTTCACCAACCCCATCCATCTGTTGTGCAAACTTCATTGAATTATTTATCTGAACCGCTAGATCTGTCTGTTCAACAACTCGACCATGGGCCCTACCATTAATTGTGTAAGTCTTGCCCTTGTTTGTTTTACCAAAATACCTCTCATTTATCCATATTAAATTCCATCTGCCACTCCTCAGGCCATTGACACAATTGACCACAATCTTAGATACTGAGCTGGAAATGTGTTGCTGGAAAAGCGCAGCAGGATCCAGGGAACAGGAGAATCGACGTTTCGGGCATAAGCCCTTCTTCACAATCTTAGATAACCTTCTTTACTGTGTACTATACTTTCAATATTGGTGTCATCTGCAAGCTTGCTACCCAGGCCTCCTATTTTCTGTTTTGTTGGGGAGCTGATTGGAAGAGGGCATTTTTTTGGGGGTACTGAGCAAGTAACATTCATGCTACAGAAAGTATCAGGCAATGATGATTTACATCCTTTTACCTATGGACCTTACTATGAGTGTTCCACTTGATGTTGGTACTGCAAGTTCCCATAAACGTTCCTGCCAAAAAAAAATGTTTGATGTATTTTTAATGTTTTATCAAAAGAAGTGAATTTCTTTTGGGTAATATCTTTAGCAGTGCTCTTCCGAATTTCCTGTTGTTACCACTATCATAACTGGAAAGAATTTCTCCTCAATACTTGAGCACTCCCTCTCACCCCACCCTGTTGCTGATTTTTCTCTTGGTGATCCCTTTCCTCTCGAAATTGCTTCTGAATAATTCTTTCCATTCCATATTACTTCTGCTTTTCTATCTGAATCAGACAGCTAGTATTTTATTTTCAGTGCTGCTCTTTTTGCCTTGTCGAATTGCAGTATTACAGACCACCATGCAATGTTCACATTCTCCCACTAATAGTTATTCCAGCCAAAAGGAGTCTGTTAGATAAGACTCCCTCTCACCCACACAGATGTTTCCAGCCCTACCACATTTTTACATATATCCGAGGATTGAGTTTTAATGAATCAAACAATCTTCGGCCTTGATAAATGACAAACTTTGTTTCTGCTGTTTTAGAAACCAGCAGTTTTTCTCATTAATACTCCTTTTTTTTGGGATGTTTATGTTTGCAAAGTAAAGGTCCTTGAATTAAATGTAAACATTTTGTGCAAAGAACTGTTTTAAAACAAAACCTCCTAGTTCAACATTATAGTAAGATCCTCAGTAACTTCTGTTTTCCAGTTTGAAATCCTATACTTGATCTCATTTGCTGCTCAGATAATTTCCTAGCAATCAGAATAAAAATCTAATAATGTAACAAGAAGTTCTAAGGCATCACCAGTCAGAATACTTGTTATATGTAATACATTTTGTAGAGAATTTTCAACACTTTCTATAGACAATGCTACTGGAACTCCAGGTGATATAGACCATTGTTATTAGTTATGATATATTTGATCTATAAATTTTAATGCCACAAGTTGATGTTGGAGTTATTTAAAATCTTCTCCCTCAGCCTGGCTATATGTTCAAGGCTATTTTATGTGGTAAAAACAGTTAGAAATCTGAAGCAAAAACAAAAACTGCAAGGGAAGCTGAGGTCTGCCAGCATCTGTGCAGGGAAATCAGAGTTAACGTTTCAGGTCCCGACTCAGGCGACTGACTGTGTGGAGTTTGCACGTTCTCCCCGTGTCTGCGTGGGTTTCCTCCGGGTGCTCCGGTTTCCTCCCACAGTCCAAAGATGTGCGGGTCAGGTGAATTGGCTATGCTAAATTGCCCGTAGTGTTAGGTTAAAGGGGTAAATGTGGGGGTATGGGTGGGTTGCGCTTCGGCGGGTCGGTGTGGACTTGTTGGGCCGAAGGGCCTGTTTGCACACTGTAAGTAATCTAATCTAAGGTCCAGTGACTCCTCTTCAGAACCTTTTCAAATCTGGATCCGAAATATGCACCTAGCACTGCTGTAGCTTGATTGATATAAAATAGTGTTGAAGTTATGCATTTTATTTATCAATAATAATATAAGCAATCTCTCACCTGTGATGGATGGAAACCTCCTCAGCATACTATCAGAAGTGTGTGTCTTATGCAAAAAGGCTATAATAAGGATGCAGGACTACTACACTCTATAGTAAGAAATCCTGAAACATGACAAAAACATACATATAAAATACAAAAGAAGAAATTGCTGGAAAATCTCAGCAGGTTTGGCAGCATCTGAGGAGAGAAATCAGAGTTAACATTTCAGGTCCAGTGACTCCTCTTCAGAACTTTTTTAAATCTGGACCCGAAACATTAACTCTGATTTCTCTCCTCAAATGCTGCCAAACCTGCTGAGATTTTCCAGCAATTTCTTCTTTTGTATTTTGTATGTTTTTGTCATGTCACAGGATTTCTTACTATAGAGTGTAGCAGTCCTGCATCCTCTCTCCAGTACTTACACACTAACTCTCTGGATTTTTCTGTTTCGAGGTGAATTCTGGGACATCTGTCAATAGGCTACTGCACAACTCGTAAGCTCTTGGCGCTAAGCTCACAAGAACAATTCTTAAAAAATTTAAACTAGAACTATGTTTCCTTCTCCTTAGCACACAACATATAAGTTAATGTTTGACATTATTCCAAAACACCTTCTCACAGAAAAATAATTATAAGGTATATTTAAAAGACATTTCCATATTTCTATTACGATACTGTCATCACTATTTCTATTTTACTTATACAGAAATATGAAAACACAGTGACAGTCCTTATAAATATTGAAAAACTAAAAGTTTGTGGGCATTGGTCCTACAGAAAGTAAGTTTGGAAAATTTAAAAATAAAATAAGAGAATGGCAGATGAAGTGAACAGGCATTTTGTATCAGCTTTCACTATAGATGTTTCAAGGAACGTTCCAGAAGCAGCTTTAAATCAGGCCATGTAAGAGAAGTAAGAACTGAGGAAAATTACAATCATATTTCTAGCTAATTTCTCTGTGCTCTAATTTTTTTTCTCTTTTTGTTTCATTATTCATTGCTGTAATTTATATTGCATCCAATTTTCTGCCCACCATCTGTCTTTGCACAATTATATGTTTTTTCCTGAACCTTGATGCTGTCTTTAATCTTTCTAGTTAAAGGTAGGTGGTGGGCCAGTTCTTTGGAATTTGAGTTCCCTAAACTGTTCCCTATACTTGTGCAAGATTTCTTACCATAACGTTTAGAACTCCATCCACTGTCTGGCCTGCACACATATTGATTTTCCTGGATTGTTCTGTTTATCCTGGGGCTTCACTCCCTAAATAAAAGCACAATTCTTTCCACTCTCATTTTCTTTATTAATGCACTAAACTACGACCCCGTCTCTTCATTTTAAGGATTGTAAAATCTGATTAGAATCTGGGTAAAGAGACAGACCTCCAAAAGCCTTGACAATAAGCTGACAAGAACAACTCTAAGAAATTAAACTAAAACAATGTCCCCCTCTTTTTAACACAGAGTACAAATATTCCCAGCAATGTATTGAACATAGAATCTCTTGGACTTTTGATATTTTTATTGTATTCCTATTTGATTATGTAGTTAAGATTGATTAAATGAATTGACAAATTGCATTAAGCGGTAGGTGCTAACTCTCATACTGAAGCATTAACCATGGCAACGCTATTGCAGAAAATGTATCACAAAATTATTTGTTGTTTTCTTTTGTAAGTTAGTGACCAGAACAAATAATATAGCCATTTTAAAGGTTATTAACAAAACATGGGCAATGCTTTGAAGATTCCTTTTCCACATTACTTCCCATCGAGCCATAATAAGTTATGTGTCAAACGTGAAGATCTTTTAGGAGTGTTTTGGAATGTGCTTCTGCTCATCTTTGCTTATCAAGTCTGATGGTATTTTTGGATAGTTTCACAACTCATTATCTGAGAGTCATAATTAGATGTGAGACCACCATATGTCACTCAGTAGCTCAAGTCTGGTTGAACTACTGACACCATTTTCTGTTTCACAACGTTCAATGTTTTGATTAACTCTATGTTCTGTCTAGGTATTGGACCATTTAATGTTTTATTTTCAATTAAATATTAACAAGTTAGCTGCTGTTAGCAGTTTTGATCAAATATTTGAAAAGCTTCTACAAAAATGTATACTTCACTAACCATTCGTACATTTTGTTTTTATTTTGAATTGAAAGTTTAGCTGCCTCATAGATGTTTTAGTTTATTTTATGGAAGTGATAAATTTTGTGGATGGAGAAATAATGCTCAATATTGGAAAATTAACTGAAATTTGCAGTTCTCACTATTAATACTACATAAATAATCCATTAATTTGTGTCAAGCAATTGATATGATTTGATTTGCATTTACCACAAATTATTGACTGGTTTACACTGCTGCTCCGTTAGCTCTGCACAAGTGGAAACATGAGAATTCAGAGCAGGAGTAGGCAATTTGGGCCTTTAAGCCTGCAGCACCATTTAATATGATCACTGCATCTCATCTCAGCCTCAACTCCATTTTCCTTCCTGCTCTCCATAACTGTTTAACGCATTCATAATTAAAATTCTGTTAATCTCCTCCTTAAATTTTGTCAGTACCCTGGCATCCACCGTGAGATTTTTCTTCATGTGGGGAAATCCAAAATGAGAGGTCATGGTTTTAGGATAAGTTATAGCAGACTTAAAACAGCGATGAGGAGAAATTATTTCTCTCAAAGGGTTGTGAATCTGTGACGCTTCCTGCTGATGTGTTTATCCTGGACATATGGTGCATTCATTATTTCCCACAATTCCCATGCTATACATTCCACTTGGCCAAGCTGCCCTGGCATATTCTAACTTTGCATTCTCCATTGCTGTCCACACTTGTCTTTCTGCTTAAATGTTATTGCTCAAGGAGACATTTGCCCAGAATGTTTGTGTGGTCCTATATGCAATGTAGTCCTTTGCTGCACCATTATCACTTGTGCTTCCAGTATTTGCAATTTGATGGATGAGGTAAAAATTCCGATTCATGCTATTTGAGAGAAAATCTGCTGCTCCAGCAAGTTCTGGGCCAGGTTTGAGGTTTGGAAAATCAGTGTTTTTCACTTACATTTTGGCTTTTGTGTTTTATTTCTGTCCAGTTTAAACTTGGCTCTGTGGAATTGCGAAAAGTCTCGGACTCAAAAGAAGTTATTAAAGGACTTATCGATTATGTATTACATTGCAACAGAGAACTCAGAGACACAAATGAACACCTGCAGCAAGAGAATGAGAGACTGTTGAGCGATCGTAATTACAACTTGAAAGAGTAAGTTCTTGTCTAAAGGTCTCTGCAATTAGTGCTTATATATGATTTTTCTCATGTGAATGAAATTTTAGAGGAATTCCTGAACTTGCCCAGTTATGATTTTTGGAATCAAGCGCTTCGCAAGCTTTGCATGGTCACAAAGGAGAAATCTCATCCAGAGTAAGACATAGCTTGAATACATATATACTTCAGGTACTTTGGAGCAGTGTGAAAATTCGGTGCAGAGAGCAACAGGTTCTTTTTGCTTGCTTTCTGTTCCATAGCTTGTAAGGTCTTTTTAACATGACAAAGTGAAGCCCATGATTGTCGACCCAACACAAAAACAATGACATCACTGGAAAACCATAAACTCATTGGTTGGTAGTAACTACTAATTTGACCGTTGATTTAGATTACTTTCAGATTGAATGTAAATGGGAGGAATATTACAAACGAAATGACAAGTAGGAAATTTTCAAATTAACAACTAAGTAAATGCAGATGCAGGGCCAGGCGATGGTGCGGGAGCTGGTGGACCCTACTGTTGTTCATAGTGACCACATTTGTAGCAAGTGTTGGATGCTGGAGGAGCTCCAGCTCAAAGTTGATGGACTGGAGGCTGAGCAACAAACACTATGACACATCTATGAGGGGAAAAAGTTACCCGGATGCTGTGTTTCAGGAGGCAATCACACCCCTTACATTGACAAGCTTGAATTCAGTCAGTTGCCAGGGACAGGAGGGTGTGACTATGAGCGAGGCAATTAAAGGGATCCAGGATCCTCAACTCTTGAGCTTGCCTAACAGGTTTGAGATTTGTGCTTCTTGTATGGGTGAGAGGGGGGACTGCAGGGAGAATGAGCAAACTCACCACAGCACTGTGGTACAGGCAGCCATTCAAGAACAGGGAGAAAAGAGAGATGTAGTTGTAAATGAGGATAATATAGCCAGGGGAATAGACACTGTTCTCTGTGACGACATTCGAGAGTCCCAAAGGCTGTGTTGCCTGCGTGTGACCGGGTTAAGGACATCCCATTTAGGCTGCAGAGGAACTTGGATTGGTTATGGTGGTGGTAGTGGTGGTGGTGGTGGTGGTGGTGGTGGGAAGCATAGAATGTGGTGAGAATTAGTAGAAAGCTAGAGGATTGTGAAGTCTTTAAAAATCATCAGAGGACGGCTAAAAATACAATAGTTGTGTGTGTGTGTTTGGGGGGAGGTGTTCGGGACAGCGTGTGCAGGGGGGGGTGGTGGTGAGAAGATGAAATATGAAAGTAAGCTATCTTGTAATATAAAAGAAAATTTAAAGATTTTTTTTTCGATAGATTAACTGTAAGACAGAAGCAAGAATGGACATTAAACCGCTGGAAAATGAGACTGATGAAGTAGTAATGGGGACAAAGAAATAGCAGAGGAACTGAATTTGGGAAGACACGAGTACTATACTAAAACTTCAAAAGAGTTAGGGGGCAGAGGTGAGTGTGGTGGCCATCACTAAGGAGAAGAAGCTGGGGAAGCTGAAAAGTCTGAAGACGGATAAATCAGTCAGACTAGACGGACTACATCCCAGAGTTCTGAAGGCTGAGGAGACATTGGTGGTGATCTTCCAGGAATCATTGGAGTCAGAGAAGGGAACGAGGCAGAAAACTGGAAACTATAGGCCAGTTAGCCTGACATTGGTTATTGGTAAGATTTTAGAGTCCATTACGTCAGATGAGATTGTGGAGTACTTGGAAAAATCTGACTGAGTCAACATGACTTTGCCAAAGGGATGTCTTGTCTGAAAAATTTGTTAGAATTCTTTGAGAAGGTAATGAGCAAGTTAGACAAAGGTAAGGTAGTGAACGTGATCTATTTGAATTTCCTGAAGGCCTTTGACAAGGTGCCATACTGCTAAATAAGATAAGAGCTTATGGTATTAAGGGCAAGGCACTGGCATAGATAGAGAATTGGCTGGCTAGCAGACGGCAGAGAGTAGGGATAAAGGACAGCAGTCAGTGACTAGTGGAGTTCTGCAGGGTTCTGGTGTTGGGACCACAACTATTTGCATTATACATTAATGACCTGAACAAAGGAACTGAGGGGATTGTTGATATTTTTATGGAAGATCCAAAGGGAGATGAGGGGCAGATAGTGTTGAGGAAACAGGGAGGCTACAGAAGAACTTGGAAAGGCTACGAGTATGGACAAAGAAATAACAGATGGAATGCAATGTGAGAAAATATGAGGTTGTGCACTTTGATAAGAAGAGTAGAGGAGTAGACTAATTGTCAAATGGTGAAAAACTTTGGAAATCTTCAGCGCAAAGGGACTCGAAGTCTTAGTTCATGATTCTCTTAAGGTTAACATGCAAGTTCTGTTGGCAGTTAAGGTACATGCAATGTTAGCATTCATTTCAAGATGGCTAGAATAGTTCGACACATCAGTAAGTAGTTTGGGCCCCATATTTAAAGAAGCATACGCTGGCCTTGGAAGGGTCCAGTAGAGATCTACGCGAAAGATTCTGGGGATGAAGGACTTGGCATATGAGGAGCAATTGTGGACTCTGAGTTTGTTCTCGGAGTTTAGAAGAATGAGGGGGCATCTTATTGAAACTTACAGAATAATGAGAAACCTGGATAGACTGGACATGGAGAAGATGTTTCCACTATCAAGAGAGATGAGGATCTGAGGGTGCAGCCTCAAAATGAAGTGATGAGCCTTGAGATCTGAGATATTGAGGATTGTTTCAACCAGCGGGTGCTAAATCTGTGGAACTTATTACTGAAGAAGGCTATGGAGGCTGAGTCATTGAGTGAATTTAAGGCAGGGATAGATATGTTGTTGATTAGTAAGGGGATCAAAGGTTGTGAAACATATCAGTCATTACCGAAGTGTAGAGCAGATTTTGAGCTACAGGTTTAGAGTAGAGCGACTGATTTTGCTTACCTGTTGTGTGTTTCCAGCAATTTCTGGTTTACTTCAGATTTCTAACATATAATGTTTTGCTTAGGTAATAGCTTTGGTAATGTAATAGATTGTACTTTCTAATTTGTAGAGCATTCTTTAGTCTAAAAATGTTTCTCTTTCTGAATAATGCTGTTTTGCTTAGTTATAATCCTCTTTAGATTGCGCACTAGGGTAATACTGTCACTATTACGAAAGTGGCATCTTCGCCTTTCGTACAGCTGTGAGAAAAGTTTTCCTCAACAAACTGAGAATTTCCTGCTTCAATCTGCCGAACATGCTGGACTCATCCTCCATGTCATGAAAAACAGACTGAGCTACTAACATGAGAAACATCACAACAGCCTTAAACCTTTAGATGCTGTAATAAATATTTCTGTGTCATACAAAGTTTGTTTTTATCTGTGATACTAATCAGATCAAAAAACTCTTTGGAGCCCATTCTTTGTTCAATATAATCGAATTGCATAAAGGAAAAGCATGACAGATCTTCAAAATCTGGAAACAGGAAGAAATATTTGGAAAAATTCATAAGATCAGACAGCATCTGCAGAGAGAATTAATGAATATTTCAGATCGATTTTTATCAGACCTGGGAAAAGTTAGAAATGTAATAGATTTTAGCAAGGGGACTGGTGGAGAGTGGGAAGAAAAACAAAAGAGAAGGTCTCTAATATATGAAAGGCCATTGGGGTTAACCAACAAAGTGAGTGTTAGTTCAAATGGAATAGTGTCAGGACCAAAAATAAACATGTCTTCGTATCATGAAAATGTAAGAATTATGCAGTGAGATTTATTTCAGTGCAAGAAATTAAATGGGCTAAAGTCCGTATGAAACAATGCATATTGATCAATTATTAAGTATAAAATCCGTGATAGCAAATTACTTAACAGAATTCAGTTGTAAACTTGTGTATGTGACACAAAGATTACTTGCTGCCTTTGTAAATTGCAAAACAGCAGCTTTTGAATGGCTGAGACAAGGTTATGTTGTTGGTTTCCATCAATCAAAGATCTGTGATAACATTGGTGGTTTGGAGTTACATTTCTATTACAAATGGTTTATTTTGAAAATTTGTCTTTTGATAATGGTATAAAATCTGCAAACTGTTTGCATATGGCTGTTTTTCAAAGAACATCAAAACCATGTCTACTTTAACTGTAATATTTTTAATGCCCTTAGATAAACGTTAAACAAAAAGGATGACCTTGAATATCTGAAGTAAATCTAAAGTTATATTATGGAGTGATATAATGTAGGATAATTAGAAGAAACAGCTGGAGTCTCACAGTCATTTAAACCAATACTGCTCAGAAAGACCTTGGTAGTAATTGACAGTCTCTTCTTATTGGTTGATGAATTTATCAAAGGTTCTTCTTTTAATAAGTCAAATCATATTTTATGCTAGTAATTCCACCAGCTTTGGCTTAATCTGGTTATTAATGACTGCTTTAGTGTGGGAATGTTTTAATAATGTATTTTTATTCATTTATAAGTAAACATCTGTGGGTTGTAGGTTTTGGGTCAAAATTAGGCCAATCACTATGCAGGCCTTCATTTTACTACATCCAGCTTCACTGTGAGCATAATGAATTGTGCATTAGTTTGTAGATTGCAAAACATTATTAATCCTATTTTCAGGAGTAAATTAGTTTTAAAATATATTTTTGAAACAAATGTAATTATAACTTGTTTTAAAGGAAGGGAAGTAACTTTATTAATCAATGCCAAATGTTCAAAGTTGTCATATGGTCACTCTGATTTTAGTTGTTATTGTAGTAAAATTAAAGACTGAAGCTTAGTTTTCAGTACTGTTGATGAGTTAATTGCATACGAGTTACTCAAAGAACTTTAATTACAACAGCGCTGTTTTGTTTTGCTTATTTTATTATTTCTTTATGCTGTTTTTTCTGAAATGTTCCTGTAATTCTGTGCTCTACTACAAGAAAATGGTTAATTAATTATTTTCTGATGTCTGACGATCTATTAATAGAAATTGTGAGATATGGGGAGTGGGTAGGAAAATGGAGCTGAAATATGTTATGATCCCAGACCAGTGACCCAACTTTATGCTTTGATCACCAAATTATGTTCTGATCTCGTTAAGGACCAGGAACCTTTATTTTTAAAGTAGACAAAAGATGAGATTCACAAGCATTACTG
The DNA here is from genome assembly GCF_004010195.1 of Chiloscyllium plagiosum. Classification (NCBI taxonomy): domain Eukaryota; kingdom Metazoa; phylum Chordata; class Chondrichthyes; order Orectolobiformes; family Hemiscylliidae; genus Chiloscyllium; species Chiloscyllium plagiosum. The sequence goes on from NC_057711.1 coordinate 41,880,656, forward strand.
AAAACATTTTTGAAAAAATAGCTTTTGAAAAAATAGCAATACTTTAGATACAAGTTGTACTATAGTAATATAATCCAGAGTACATGAACAATTTATTTATAACAATCAACATTAACATGTAAATCTGGATATTGTACTCCGACTGTGACTGAACATCCTTTTTTTTGCACATCAAATAGCAAATGCAGTCAAAACAGATGTCAAGTAATTCTCAGCAATTTTCCTCCCAAATGTTAATGACACAATGGATCATCAAATTTCATTAAAATTCACAAGGAATCACAATGCTTCGCTTTTGATGAACTGGCCTTGGCATTCCCCCACAAGAGTCATTCATCATGTACTGCCTCAACTTGTTGTTCTGCTCCTGTTTTGATCAATCATATTCCAATCCTGGTGTACACTCCAGTAAAACTGAACTCCAGTTATTGCTATCAGACATGATACCCAGCTTTGTACCGACAGCTAACTTCACCAAGCCAACAGTGTCCTTCGGTTTTCGCCAAGTTCTAATATTGCTCAATTTAACAAGCAAGTACTGCTTGTTGCTTTTCACCCCTCACTGTCTCAGCTGTATTATTAATGCTCTTGGGCTTCTTTCAAGTGCCTTACAGCTTCTCCCAGCACAGAAACTGTGACCGTTACACCTTTTGCAGTTTCCCAGGACTACTTCTGAGTTCTGATTCCAACTCTTAACTGCTTAGTAATTTCTGAACTACTTCATTAATTCATTCTAACAATATAGAGCCATCCAATTTGTTTTTGGCTCTTTCAATGCATGACTGCTAAAAATCAGCACTCCTAACATGGAGTTGCAAGGATGCCTTCCTTGAAGAAGCTCTCTTCTTCCCTCTACAAGGATTTCAGTGAGTCCCTCACTCACTGCACACCCCAGGTCATCTCCTCTGCCCAGAAGCTCTTCAGCCACGTTCTCAAACAGAGTCGCTACCACAGCCACATCTCCTTCCTCAGCACCTGCCTACGGAACCGACTGACCCCGCACGGACTCCGGACTACGTTCAGACCAACACAATTTGGACCCAACCAGGACAACCAGTATCCTTCCATATCTGCCACAACTTCACCTGCACCTCCACACACATCATTTACTGCATCCGCTGCACCCACTGTGGCCTCCTCTATATTGGGGAGACAGGCCGCCGACTTGCGGAGCGTTTCAGAGAACACCTCTGGGACACCTGGACCAACCAACCCAACCACCCTGTGGCTCAACACTTCAACTCCCCCTCCCACTCCACCAAGGACTTGCAGGTCCTTGGACTCCTCGATCACCAGCCCGTAGCAACACGATGGCTGGAGGAAGAGTGCCTCATCTTCCGCCTAGGAACCCTCCAACCACAAGTTCTCCTGCTCCTTGGATGCTGCCTGACCTGCTGCGCTTTTCCAGCAACACATTTTCAGCTAACATGGAGTCTACCCCATCTCCGGTTCTGTCTCTCGCTCCAAATATCTGTGATCCTGGATCTGCTTTGCAGTGACCTCAGACGTAGCCTGAGTGACCTGTCAAAAATCTTGGAAAAAGCCCAATCTCTGTGGGAGAATGGAATTGAATGTTGGCATCTAACAAATCTAGTACCGAGTGTGCTCTGAATGTTGCACTTTAGAGAACCTTTGGTTTCTCTGCCACAGCAAATGCATTTCATGGTTCAGCAATGATCATATTGAATAGCGGAGCATGCTTGACTGGCCGTACGGTCTATTCCCTATCCTATTGCTTGTGTTCTTGCATATGTGCCTGTGTGTAGAGTAAGCTAGTGTGAAAGCAAAATACAGTCGTTGCTGGAAATAGAAAATATAAACTGAAATATTTGGAGTTACTCAGCAGGTCTGTCTACACCTGTAGATAGAAAAACAGTTTCAGAAAGTCTTTGAAAACCTTGGCTGATAATGACTGGAACTCAGTTGCAAAGGTCCTGCCCTCATTTCTGACAGGTTCTATTGTTGCTGGTTGGAGAAAGGAGGTCATGGTGAGATTCGCGCAGAAGAGAACCTTGAACTCTGCAGGGCAACTTGAACTTGGTGTTCAGTTCAAAAAGATACCATTGTGGCTGTTTTTCAAGGGCTTTGGCCTACAGTGTGGCAATCTCAGATACAAGTGGACTAGATACAAGTGCTGTTAAAGGAAGAACGTCCGTTTAAATGTCATGATCTGATGTTTGTAAAATAACCCAATCTTTAAACTAAAGACAAAAACCGGCTGTGTTTGTTTAAAAAAAAGTCTACTGGATTGCTTTGATTGACAGACCAGCTGGTTATCTCATGCAGCATTGACATTTCCTTCACGGCTTTATTATGTCATCATGCAACCTTGGCTCAGTTTCAAAACTCACAATTATCTCAGCAGGAGTTCTGAATTCATAGATTATTAAAAGGCTGGTAGTTTATACCTGAGTTATGATTGGTATTTGTTCTTATAAGAGATTGACAACTTGGGATTTAAAAAGGTAAAATTGGTCTTAGTGAAGGGGAGTTTTTTTCTCTACCAAGTGTGTAGTTTAAGAACCTGCTGAGAGCTTTATTTCATCTCCACATGGATGTTAAGGTTTGTGCATAGATACTGGATGAGGTGACATGGGGATGTGGGGTTCATGGGTAGGGTATGAGTTTGCATTGAGTTGGAATAGAGGGTGTGAGGGGCTATGGGATATCCATGAGGGAATGAGTTGTCATTCAATGTCATGGAAGGTGCAGCGGTGGGGGGAGGGGAGGGGAGGGCAAGGCATTATGATGCGGAGCATCACTGGCATTGACTTACCATTTCATAGTATGCTGGAGATGGGCAGATGTTTGAGTTGGCATTGAGTTGACATAGATGCCCAGGAGTTTTTCCTAGTTGTTTATATTACAAACGAGGCAAAGTCCACCTCTGCAATCTTCCAGCCTTTGTCTTTTATGCCCAAATCTGTTCAACAGCTGCTTGCCTAGATTGTCTCACTTATGAAAATATAATCTTTGTAGTCTACCGAAGGCCATTGCAGATACCTTTGCCATTGTTCATAGGTGGAACATTTGCACCTTTTTCCCATAAATCAATGCCAGGTCCTCCCTAAGCTTTAGCAAACAGTCCACCCAAGCTTGTTGTCAGGCAGGTCATACGAGCTCCTTCAAATTAATTTACTTATGTCCTAAAACATCATAATCATGCCATGTTTATATTTGTGACAATAATGATTGACAGAACCAGAACATACATTGGTAGTGTAGAGATGAGCAATTTTAATATCGTTATGTACAGATATTCTGACAAAAAAAGGCCTGTATTTTAAATGTAAAAATATTATCTGGAGTATTATTTATTTTTCACGTTTTTATGCGCTTCTTGTCATGTATTCACCTTAGGTTGGAGAAATACGTAAAGGCTAAAGAAGAACTAGAGCAAGACCTCTATTCACGTTTCACTTTGGTACTAAATGAGAAAAAGGCCAAAATTCGAAATTTACGGGAGAATTTAAAGCGCTTTGATGAGCAAGTGGAATTCAAGAGTCAGAACAGGTATCTTTTAGCATTTGAGGTTTGCTGTAATTGCATGTAATTGCTCATTTAGTGGAGTAACAAGACTTTATGTGCCATACGTACATAGTTGCATTACAGCACAAACTTTTTATTTAATTGTAAATTATTTCCAGAATAACAAGAGACTAAATATAACTTTATTTAATTGTTTTCTTTTTTCCCTGTATTAGTAGTATGTTAACCTTGAATGATGTATGTCAGCCTTTAGATTAGATTCTCTACAGTGTGGAAACAGGCCCTTCAGCCCAACAAGTCAACACCGACCCTCTGAAGAGTAACCTACCCAGACCCATTTCCCTCTGACTAATGCACCTAGTACTATGGACAATTTAGCTTGGCCAATTCACCTGACCTGCAGGTCTTTGTGGGAGGAAACTGGAACACCTGGAGGAAACCCACGCAGACACAGGGAGAACTAGGCTGGAATTGAACCTGGGACCCTGGTACTGTGAGGCAGCAGTGCTAACCACTGTGCTACCGTGCCGCCCTTACTAAGTTGCTTCTCTTACTCAACAGCACGTTGCTTATTAATAACTATAAAGCTAACTGACAGCTGTAAGAGGAATGAAATCCAGCAATCATTGTTATCATATCCCAAATAGTTAAAATAATTATTTTAGGAGGTTTTTTTGCAGTAAGGTACATATGTAGGTTAGTATAGTAATTTTTAATAAATTATTTTAGATAGATTTTAATTTTAAATGTTTGGTCATGACAATTCAGTATAAAGTACAGATAAATGTCCTATGACACCTAGTTCTTTAACTTTTCTGTCTTAAAGTAACTTGCAGTTCACCTACATTACTTATTTGGCCTTTAGGGCGATAATGTATTTGATCATAGAATCCCAAAAGAAGCAAGCCATTATGCCCATCAAGCTCACACTGACCCTCTGAACAGCATCCCACATGGACTCACACACCCCCACCACCACCCACCCCACCACCCCCATCCCCCCATTCCCCCCACCCCCTGTCTCTCAAAGCTGTTAGCCTGATCAGAGCACCAGCAATGTGGTAGTGCTGAAGATAGAGGTGGCCATCCTGAGATGCCACAGGGAGAAGTAGAGGCATCCTTGGTAACAAAGTCAATTTTATTTTATTGAGCTTGGCCCAAGTATATGGATTCTGCAGGGCCACCCTCCTGCAATAGCATCTACTCGGGTAGACGTTGTTTCCTGGAACCCCGTCTTAGTTGATGTGGAGCAAATGTAAGGAAGGCATCTACACCTCTCACAAAACCCACTGGGAGATGGCCAGTGTTTACTGATAATGTTACCCAGCCGGAAGAAGACATTGGGGGGCTCTCCTTCTGACACATTCCACTGTTACTTTCCGAGTTTCCACATTAGGTTATTACACATTCTGCCCTCAGATTAACATTGCAGGAGTAGCATTTTTTGTGTACATTGATCTGCTTTCTTTGAGCAAGTTAAAATTACTACAAAAAAAGTGACATGGTATTATTTATTGAAACTGATAGCTCAAAAAGGCTTTGGTCTACCATCGCATTGGACTTTGTTATATGTTGGTAATGAAGTACATCAACAAAGTACTTCGATTAGGGCACCACAAATTTTGAGAGCAATAATGAAGACTGTTAGTGAATGCTTTATTTGTGTGATTTTTGTTTTAGGAGTGTTGCTGCTACTAGCCAAGAAGTGTCAGTACCTGAGGAAAATTTTGATTGTAGCACTGATGAAGAAAGCAAAGGTCATACCTCTGAAAATAGAATCTGGTCTCAACCTTCCAGGCCAACCAAGGGTAAGGAAATGATAGCAGGGAAGACCAATTGTGAGTGAGATTAATTGGTTTTTAAATTAATAATTTGCTTGTGAATATAATTTCAATTCAAACATTTTTAACATGAATGTTAAGTGTGTAGTAATGTAATCAATGTTAAATTAAGTCAGTAAAAACAGAGGGGAGATACTGAAAAATAATCCTATAATAATTTTTGAGGCACTTTTATTTGGGTAGACTTACTTCCCTGGATTGTTGTATTATTTTCTGCAAGTCCTCTTTTTAGGCTGTAGCCATGACCTTTTTATTTATTAATTGGAAAAGCCATTCCTAGAAAATTGGTACAGTTTGAGAACTGTTGCTTTAAAAATATTTATCCTTCAGCGGGCATATGTATTATTAATTTAGAACCGACTCAAACTTTTCTAATGATGGTTTTACAATCTTGTATTCTAATGTGATGGCACTTTGACAGACAATCAGTTCTGATCGAACAAGAAATGTAAATTCACTTCCTTTTTCTCCTAAAAGAATAAACACAAAGGCAAACTTTGAAATATCCATTCATAAATTCAAGATATGTAATTTTATACCAAAGCAAATGCATGAATAATCGTACTATAGTTACTAACATGAATGTTTTTGAAACTTTGTATGTGAAGAGCATCGACAAATATCAAGACACCCCAGAAACTACCAATGAATGACTGAAACAGTGCAGAAAATGTCAATACGACTAAGATCTCAGCAGAAACCTGTAACCTTTCTTCCTAACTACGGCTTTTAAATGTTGCCAACTTTATTTACTAAAATAATGAAGCCTCAAGATTAAAACATAATTCTTATAATTTAAAACTCAACAAAGTAAATACTAAATATAATCTATCTTATACTCTAACATCCAAAATTAATGAGTAAAACATTAATTAACAGGCAATTTATGGTCAGAATATAAACAATGAATTGTACTTTAAATGACAGATAAACTAAGACAGATCTAACAAATTGGTTCATCAGTCCACTCAGATTTTAGTGATCACATTTCATTGCAAACTCTGTTTTTCATGTAAAGAATTTCAGCTCCTCCCATTCTTGAGGCTAGTCTGATCCTCAGATGACAGCAGCTCACAATGTACTCAGGTTCCATGCACAAGGTCCACACGGTACATTACACACATTGCAGAACCTGCTCACCTCAGTCTGGATGGGGTGGACCTACCAACATTATCTTGGAGCAACAGATACTGCTACAGCAATATGTTCTGTCTTTCTGGATTTGGACTCTGTATTCTTCAGTTTTTTTTTCAGTTTGCTTGTACTGTGTCTGTGGACTCATCAACTAAACCTACTGAGCTTGGACTGATCTGTGTCCTTTTACATAATTTAAACAGGTCACTTTGGCAGAAGCTTTAAGTTTATTTTTCTTCCTTTGTAAACTCAAAGAGACAGTTTCCTTTCTTTGTTTACTTGTTCTATTTCCCTTTCAGTTTGGGTTTCTGTTTATTTTCTATGTTAGTTAGAGTAAGTTGCCTTTAAAGTTATATTCCCTCACAATACAAAGGAATAGCTCAGCATTTTAGTAATTGAGCAACTACAGAATAAAATCTGATTGCTGATAGCAATTTACTCTCTGTGGGTTCACTGGAATCTCCTATTACTGCAGTTTGTAAAACTGTAATTTATTTAAATATGTGCATAAGACTATGTAGGCTATAAATACAGTAACAGGTAATTCAATATACTAATTCCATGAATTGCTTATGCTGTAGTTGTGCCTCCAAACATTTTTTTTTCTCATTTCAATCTATAATTGTAATGACATATTCCTTTCTCCCTCAATATCTTGTTCAGCATCCCCTTAAATGTATCAAAACTATTAGTTTGATCCACTCCCTATGATAACAAGTTTCAGATTCACATTACTTTTTAGACAAAGACTTTTTTTTTCTCCATTGGATTTTAGTGACTATCTTACTTTGATGGCCTCTGGATCTCCTCTTGCCCACAAGAGGAAAACTTCTCTCTGTATTCACTCAGTGAAATTTTACATAATTTTAAAGACTTGTGTAAAGTCACCCCATTTTTTAAAGAGAAAATTAATCCAGCCAGACAATTGCTTCCTGAAACAGATACACATATGTTCCTGGTATCAATCTTGCAAATCTTTTCTGCACCCTCTCGATTCCCTCAATATATTCTTTTTATAATATGGCATCCAGAACTGCATGCAACACACAATGTGTGGTCTAACTAAGGTTCAGTACAAGTTTAGAATGATTTCCTACTTTTCACTTCTGCCTTTCTAGTGCTTGGTTTGAACTTGTAGTGGTTGGTATATTTCAAGATTCATGTGTTTTTCGACCTCATGTAGACTTACTCCTTCCAAGTAATAATAAACCTCACTATTTGTCCTAACAAAATAAACTGCTATGCATTTATTGATATAAAACTCCATTTGCCAATTGTTTGCTCATTTTTGAAGTGTATTAATGTCTTTCTGTAACTTGCTGTCATTCTCCTCAGTATTGACTACCCTTTCTAATTTGGAGCCATCCACAAATTTTAAAATTGTTACAGATTCCAAATTTCAAATCATTAGTGTAAATTATGAACAGCTATGATCCTCCCAATGATCCACAATCTCCCACTGTCCCATTGAATAACTGCCCATTACTAGTGTGCTCTAGTTCTAACTTGAAGTAAACTAGGAATCCACCATGTCACTCGCCCACGTTCTCTAATCTTATTCATTTATCTGTTAGGAAGGACAAAAATGTAGGCTTCTTGAAAATCCTGATAAATTACAGTTGCACCTCGATTTAGGAACTTAATCCGTTCCGGGACCCGGTTTGCGAACCGCAAACTTCGCGAACTGTATCAATTTTTCCAATTGTTTGAATAGCGTAAGAATGCTTGGACGGCTGTTCACAGCGCACCCGCCAAATGAGATCACGCGGGGCCCAAGAGCTTTTGCGTTCAACAAGCGCATAGCAAAGCAGAACAATGAAACCACGTGATCGCACACGGGTTTTTTGCGTTCGTACCTTCGCTCGTACCTTGAATTTCGTACGTACGTTGAAGCAAAATTTTACGTACAATCCTGTTCGTAAACCAATTTGTACGTGAACGGGGTCGTTCATAAGTCGAGGCGCTACTGTATGTCCACTACATTTGTTACCACCTCAAATAATATTTTAAATTTGATCAAACATTTTTTTTTCCTTTTGGGATGAATGCTGATTATTCATTATTAAATCTGTCATTTCTGGGTATGCTTCAATTTTCTCTATTATGTGGGACTGCAGTAGTTTTCTAATGTCAACATAACTGATGTGCAAGTTCCTGAATTTCTATGTCCTCCATCTTAAGTATAGCCATCCACCAGCTCACTGGTACTGAGTCCTTTTTTTCTAGAAAATGATTAAATGTACATCATAATGCCTGTTGTCTCTTACCTGAAATCATATTAAATCTTGAATGCAATTTGTTGTTTTATGCCATTGAGTGGTTCTGATCAGAATTTGTTCATATCATTGGACAGGATAGGATGTGAAATGTCATCTGATATTGATTTGGTGTTTGCTCGTTGATCAAGCAAGTCATGTTAGGAACTGAAGTCAATATAAACCACTAATTTTCAATTTTAAGAACTGGCAACATAGTTTACCTATCCTATGTGAAAGATTGTTAGTTTGATTTTGGGTTGGACGGAAGAATTTGTCCTATTTGAGTTTGATTGTATTTATTGCATATCTTTTTCATTTTAAATGCAGTTATCTAATTTTTCAACTTATTATTTATTGTCATGTCATTATAGAATCATAGAGATGTACAGCACTGAAACAGACCCTTTGATCCAATTTTTTAATCTGACCAGATATCCTAAATTATTCTAGTCTGACTTGTCAGCATTTGGCCCATCATCTCTCTCTAAACCCTTCCTATTCATATACTAATCTACATGCCTTTTAAATGTGGTCACTGTATCAGACTCCACCACTTCCTATAGCAGCTCATTTCATACATGCACTACCCTCTGCATGAAAAAGGTTGCTCCTTAGGTCCTTTTTACATCCCCTCTCACTGTAAGCAAATGCCCTGAAGTTTTGGACTCCCCTACCCTAGGGAAAGAACCTTGACTATTCGTCCCATCTATGCCCCTCATGATCAATAAACTTTGATAAGGTCACCCCTCAGCCTCCGATTGCTCCAGCGAAAATAGCCCCAGCCTAATCAGCTCTCCTTACAGCTTAAACTGTCCAACCCTGGCAACATTCTTGTAATTTTGTTTTGAATCCTTTCAAGTTTCTTTCCTGATTACTTGTTGTATCTGCATACTGACCTGTAATTCACACAGATCATTCTGCCTCAGTGTTCTGCAATCTCTCACCATTGAGATTAATTTTTTTAATTCTTTCTGCCAAAATGGACAATTTCACTCTTTTCCACTTTTATTTCCATTAACCGTATCTTTGCCCACTCACTTAACCTATCTGTACCCCTTTGTAGGCTTGTTATGATTTATTCACAACTCACTTTCCTACCAAGTTAAAAATCACACAACACTAGGTTATAGTCCAATGGGTTTATTTGGAAGCACTAGCTTTTGGAGCACTGCTGCTGCTTCAGGTGGTTGTGGGGTATAACATTGTACAAAATAAACCTGTTGGACTATAAACTGGTGTTGTGAGATTTTTGACTTTGTACACTCCAGTCCAACACCGGCACCTCCAAATCATCCCTTTCCTACCTATATTTTTGACATCAGCAAATTTAGCTACAATACTTCATTGTCTTCATCCAAATCATTTATTTTAAATTTTGAAGGATTGAAGACTTCACACTGACCCCTGTGGCATGCCAATAGTGACATCCTGACAACCATTAAAATACCCACTTATTCTATTCAGTTGTACTAGGTTCTTGGTTGTGAGCGTGCTTACACTACGTTGATTATTGTAATTCAACGATGTGGCTAACCACCTTCTCAAATGTCATCGTAGAGAGATAACAAATGCTGGACTTAGGAGCAATGCTCGTGTCCTATGAAGGATTTTTTTTTTAAAAAGATAGTTTTGTCTTTGTTTGTAAAGAATCAGCATTTCCTTTTGTTTAAGTGTCTTAAGGAGATCATGTTGAATGTGTGACCTTGTGCGTGGATGATGGTAGCAAAGTTGATATAGTCTACACGGACTCCAGTAAGGTTTTCACAAGGTATCTCATGGAGACTCATTGTGAAAGTAAGAGCCCTTCGCATCCTGGGCAATTTGGCTAATTGGATTAGTTTCGGGGGCATAGGCTGAAGGCTGACTTTGTGAAAAAAAAAGCCTGTGTCCAGTGACATACTGCAGTGTTGCTGCTGGTTCAATTGCAGTTTGTGGTGTGCACTAATGGTTGAGATACGAATGTAGGAGTTTTATCAGTAAGTTCGCAAATTACACAAAAGTTAATGGTGTGGTAAATACTGAGGAGGAAATCTTTCGACGACGGATACTACAACAAGCTTGTCAGATGGGCAGAACAGTGGCAAATGGATTTTAATTCTAAAGTGTGAAGTGACACATTTTAGGCAAACAAACAAGGCAATAGAATACTGAGGATCGGGTAACCTGAGTGTGCATCAACATGGACTCTTGAAGACATTAGGGCAGCTAGATAAGGTGGCTAAGAAGGCATATGGGGCAATTGCTATTATTAGTCAAGGCATTGAGTACAAGAGAAAAGAGGTTATGATGGAGCTGTCTATAATATTAGGCTGCAGCTGACATATTGTGTGCAGTTCTGGTCACCACATTTTAGGATGGCTGTGATTACAGTGGACAGAGTGCAAATGAGGTTCACCAAAATGTTGCCTTGGCTGCAGCATTTCAGCTATGAAGAGACTACATAGGCCAGGGTTGCCTACCTTAGAATAGGGGGGCACAAGTTGGGTCAATACAAGTGAATGTTTCCCTTTAGTAGAAGGATCTAAACCAGGGGGCATAAAGTTAAGAAGAGGTGTGAGAAGGAATTTTCCACCTTTTAGGATGTTTAGTATCTGGAACTGACCTGAAAGAGTGACAGAGACTAACCATTACAGCATCTAAGAAGTATTTAGGTGGAGTCATAGAGATGTACAGTGCAGAAACAGACCCTTCAGTCAAACTTGTCCATGTGACCAGATATCTTAAATTAATCTAGTCCCATTTGCCAGCATTTGGCTCAATCCCTCCAAATGCTTCCTATTTATATAATCATCCAGACACCTTTTGAATGTTGTAATTGAACCAGCCTCCACCAGGTCCTCTGGTACTCATTCCATACACACACCACCCTGTGTGTGAAAGAGTTGCTCCTTAGGTTCCTTTTATATCTTTTCCTATCACCTTAAACCTATGCTTCTGGTTTTGGACTCCACCACCCCTTGACTATTCACCTCATGGTTTTATAAACCTCTATAAGGTTACCCCTCAGCCTTCGATGCTCCAGGGAAAACAGCCCCAGCCTAATCAGCCCCTCCATATGGCTCAAACTCTCCAACATCCTTGTAAATCTTTTCTGAAGCCTTTCAAGTTTCACAACATCCTTCTTATAGCAGGGAGATCAGAATTGAACACCATATTCCAAAAGTGGCCTAACCAATGAGCATTCCAGAGCATCCAAGGATATGAGCCAAGTGCTGAAAATGGGATTGAAGTAGATAGGTATTTGATGACCCTCTTGGATACAAGGAACCTCTTTTCATACGAGGGATTTCAGGGACCTCTTTTTGTACTATATTAGTCACTGTGAATCTATACTACTCTGCGCACATTGGCATGTTTCTCCAAATGGAATTTGAAATTTAATTAGATAGTTATCTATCTGAGTTTAGTTAAATTTTTGTCCACAGATGTCTTTTTGACAACTTGACATGGCAGACAGAAAAACTAACAAATATCAGTTAATTGCTGTCCTGTTGTAAAACTTAGTGTTTAAAATGTTTTTTCTTGCTTGTTGAATACAGTTGTTGGATTCTAAAGAATACTTTCTGTCGAGGTCCTGTTGAAGCTGGCCACCTGGAACATTATTTACTTGGCCTTTAACCAATGTTATCCTCCTTACCTAAAAGGAAAGATTCATGTTAGATTATAATTCTTTGAGCATTAGTCATACGCTTGTAGCAATTTGAAAGTGTCATTTGTGATGGCACATATTATTAGGCTGCATAATCATGCAGAAAGAGAGAGAACACTGCAGCTGAATCCAGTCATTTCTTGTTCTGTTATTTACACGTACACTTTTTTTTTAGCAGGAGGGAATGATGGGAATTAGGAGGAGCAACCTTGACTGATTTTTCCCTTCCTATAGAATGTATAGTTTACCCAACTTGAGATTTGAATCCTCTGGTGCAAATGCCTCGGTCCACACTGTGTAGTGCCAGTTATCTACAAGCCGGAAATCCCAATACAGAATAGAAAAACTGCTTGCACCATGCAAAAAAGCATTGAACCCTGTAATTTTTTTGTTCCAACAGATTTTTAAACATAATGCCAGCTGAGCTGCTTGTATATAAGCTCAAAAGCTTTTGTGTTTGCTATTTTGGAATTATTTGATAAATAGCTTCTTGCTTAATTAGACACTATTATTAATCATCTTTTCCAGTATGACCTTTTAAAGAGAAAGTTCATCCATTGGTTTCATATATAGAAAATCAGGAGTGATTTCCTGCTTGTTGGCAATTAAGATTCTTTACGCCATCATTTACGTTAAGTACCTTCAATTACCACCCAGCTTGGAAGGATGCACTTTCCATTAGCAACAGCTTTACTTTGTTTGCTGTAAATTTGGACACCAAATCCACATTTAGTTGTGATAAGCTCAGTCTAGCACCTTAACGAGAGGAAATGAACCTCTTGACCCCTATAAACCAGCAGGAAGATGATAATGCAAAGTGCTGATAGCACAGAAAATAGTGAATGTAATAGTTTACTTCTCATTTTGGAAGAGTTAATGAGTTTCTAAAAAGTAATATATATTTCATGGAGGCTATAAAATAAATATATTTGACACATATACTCCAGTCTGTTTTCTCATCCAACTATCCCTTGCTGCCTTCTCGACTCTCTTATACTTGGTAATCATACACAAATTTGCACTAAGATAGTATGCTTCCAGAACAATGGTAATTACATTTTAAAAAGAATTTCATTGGCCATGAAGTGCTTTGAATCTTCAAATGTGTATATTCTGCCTGCCTTGCTTTCTTTCTCTTTACTATTTCTGTATTTTCTTTTTGCTGCAACTTATTCAGCCTGGTGCAGTCATTACAGAGAAAATATCCTCAGGTGCTTCAACAAGAGGTAAGAAACAAATGCTGAACCGTGAGAGGAGTGACCAAATTTTAGGACCAGGAGTTTGTTTTATGGAGAGCCTTTGATGGAGAGATGGAATAAAATGAGGCATAGGCGGCATTGGAAGGGAGAGGTGGATGGCCAGGCAGGAAAGCAATAGCAGAATCGGGCTTGAATAAAGTGTGATGATCAGAGAAAGCACATCTGTCCTGGACATGTAATCTCAGATTGTAAATGTCTGCATATTGTGGCTTCAATGGCATCGGTATCAATAAAGGGGACTGATTCTGCCCATTGCTTTAGCAAAATAACCTGTTAATTTATTGTTCTAATTTAGTTTATTGTTCAAACATCAAGAATTCATATCACTAAGTTGGCCTATGTTGCATCAACGAAAGGTACTTTGGTCCTTTCTTCTGTGCCAATTGATTCAAATATTTATATCTAATCAGAAGTCAGCTTTAACAGGAAGAATCTTGTAATGGCACTTTGGCCTGACAAACTGGTTCCATGTTTCAGGCTGTCTTTGGGCACCATTCCCGATTTATCATCTGAACCTTCAACCTTTCAGGCCACTGTCTGATTATCCAGGTTCTAGTTGTATTATTATTTGGTAGGCTTTCTGACCCAGTGATCCAAAGTGGATCATTCAGACTGTGTAATTGGGTTTGACAAAAGTTTAAAAACTAAATTTTGGATTTCCGTCAGTTTACCAATTTTTACTTTTAGAGTTAATTAAATGAATTGAAGCCAGATAGAGAAAATACATTAAAGACTGGATGAAGCTGACTCAACCTCTACCACACAGAAGCGGGACACAAACAGATCCTCGACAGTCTTTCCCACATAATTTTGTGTCCTTATCAAGTTGAGGAAGGAGGTGATCATTTTGTTTTTACAGTCTTGAGAGCATGATGGTTTCTATCCTGTTATTCCGACTGAGCTGAAGTGATGTCATACAGCAAGACAGAAAATCAGAAGAACTGTGAGGCAATGCCTGTGACTTCTATAACATAAGTATGGTGTCAGCTTTCAACTTTTCTTGGAAAGTTTTTGCATTGGATTGCATATGCCCATACCCTGACTCTTCCTGATGCTCAGGAGATCAGTATACTTCTGGAGGATTTTTTTTAGGCTTGGGAAGCCACCCAACAGACCAGTTTCAAAGAAAACACAAAATGCAAGGACATAAGCCATAAGACTAACAGCTTTTTGCTAATGTTAATAAATATTAAAACTCTGGAAGAAACTTTGGTTTCTAAAGGGTCAGCTCAAACTGGTGAACAATTTGACTCATAAGAAACAAAATAAAATACTTTTTTCAGAATTGAAAAATTCATGTCTCCAATTTACTAGTGGGCTGGACTTTTCTCCAGCTCAAAGTAATGTTACAACATGGCGGTGAATCCTTCTCTTAATTAAACCAAGCACCCATAAAAGCTCACCTCACCTCGTAATCTGTTCAAATATGAGTGATAGAGAACTCCCAAATTCCATTATTTACAGGAAATAATATCAATTCATTCTTTAACTCTAAAAGTGAATATGAAAGAACAACAATGGGATGGCACATTGGCTCAGTGGTTAGCACTGCTGCCTCACAGCGCCAGGGACCTGGGTTCAAGTCCAGCCTTGGGCGACTATCAGTGTGGAGTTGTATATTCTCCCTGTCTGCATGGGTTTCCCCCGAGTGCTCTGATTTCCTCCCATAATTCAAAGATGTGTAGGTTAGGTAAATTGTCCATAGTGTTCAGGCATGTGTAGGCTAGGTGCATTAGTCAGGAGTAGATATAGGGTAGGGGAACAGGTCTGAGTGCATTACTTTTCGGAGGGTCGGTGTGGACTTGTTGGGCCTGTTTCCACACTACAGGGATTCTAATTCCAAAACACTATTCACAGCTCTCAGCCCCCTTTCTCTTAACTGCTTATTATCTGCCGCCTTATCTATAATGATATACTGTTCCAATAAATCACTTATTAAAATTACATCAGCTTAATTTCAACACCATACAGCGGCTATCATCTATGGTGCTTTTCTTCTTCCAGCTGAAAATCTCTCTGGGTCGTCATCTTTTACTGTGAAGATGTTTCATATGAAAATGTCCGTTTTATAAAGAGTGTTTCAAATGGCAGTTGCTCTGTCTGACTTTTAAATTGCCTGTCTTTTTTATACCCCCAACATCGGATTGTCTTATTGGTTCGATATTGGCAAAACAATAAATTCAAATTCGATTGGGTTTTAGTATTCTGGGGCATAATTTAAACTGATTAGTTAAATTCAAATTGTTGTCAAACTTAGGTATCTATTTCACAGCTAAGTGTTACATATTTTCAGTGTTCAGTGTACACTCTGAGACTGAGATGGGCGGCACGGTGGCACAGTGGTTAGCTCTGCTGCCTCACAGCGCCAGAGACCCGGGTTCAATTCCCGACTCAGGCGACAGACTGTGTAGAGTTTGCACAGTATGGGTGGGTTGCGCTTCGGCGGGGCGGTGTGGACTTGTTGGGCCGAAGGGCCTGTTTCCACACTGTAATGTAATCTAATCTAATCTAAAATCTAATCTAATCTAATCTAACCAAATGCTAGTTAGTCATATGACAGGTGCCTGCAAGCTCTCAGTGCAAAACAACATTCACCCTCTCTTAAAGGCACAGTACATGCCCTTCAGCTTCATAAAAGTAACACAGAGGAGATGAAGATTGGTCAGCTGGATCTTTGAACATTCATTGCCCTTGCCACTGAAGAAGTGGATTTCCTTCCTTTATATGACAGTCAGTGAATATACATGACATTGCAGCCTAGATTCTTGCATGACTTCCCTCCCTCCTAATACTGCCACCAGCAGGACAGGGTTGGTGGGACCACAGCTTTGGTTTGCTGTAAAGAAAAGAGGTCCAATATTGCACTACCTTCTCTTTCAAAGCAATCACCTCCTCTTCCTGGATAGTTTGTTCTCAGAGATCTTTAATGCAATTTGAAAAAAATAAATTCAGAAATTTTTATCCCTTAAGTTCTGGTGTTGCTTTCTGGAAACAGTGGGCTCCTCTTGGTGCCAAATTGAATTAAATAAATAATCAGTCCAAACCACAAAAAAATTGATCGGATAACACAGCGAACAGAAGACCCATTCTAACTTCATTCCCACCACACCCCAGCAGCAAAAACACCTCCGAAGAAGAATTCAACATGATCTTTCTGACACTTTCAGTATCTTAATTGTACATTATTCAACTTTATGTCAGCATTCATGCTAGTTCAACAGTGTGGCATTGTGTCCTGATAGAGAACTGCGTATTTATTTCACCAAAAGATTGCAGTAAGATGGTCTACACTAAGCATGCTGTTTTCATCATTTTGTTTGACACTTTGGCCATAAGGCTCAAGAACCAATCTGCGGACAAAATGAAACTGCTGATGCAGTGTTATTATTGTGTGACCAATGTTTAATTATAGTATTTTTCCTTGGTATTATTAAAGTATTATTTCATATGTTATACCATAGTGGAGGCACATTGCTGTTTCTTTGATGCATAATGCAGAATGTTAACTTTCTACCTTTCTTCAGTCCCGATGAAAGGTCATCAAGTCTCTCATGCTGCTGTCTCTCCATGGATGTTACCTGACCTGCTCAGTTTTTCTGACTTTTCTGTTTTTCTTTACTATAATGCGTGGTAACATTCACTTGCAGTCTCTGAAACATTTATGCGTATTGGTATTAGATATACTGCATACATATGTGAAACTCCTTCAGGCTGCCTTGTAGTAAAACCAAAAAATGCTTGAATTTTTGAATGAATGAGACAGTATTTGTGAATGTTTGATAGACTGTTAACTGGAAAAATTAGCTATTACTTAACACACAGCTGTTGCCTGCCCTGCTGAGTATTTGTAACTTTTTCTGTATTTCACATTTCCAACAACTGTTTGGTTTTCTCACTGTCTTGAACATGAATACATTTGGGGCAGTCATTGCAAGTTAAAAAAGTCCCCAAATAATTCACCAGATTTTCTGGACAGTATAAAATTTGAATGAACAATTAATTGTGCTAAATAGACTTCATTTTATGTTATTATCATGTCACTATTATAACTTTTCATCTACAGACTTCATTATCCGACTTGCTGCAAAGCCAGCTACACCTTACTGAAGTGTGGGTTGCTATCAGGCAGTCCAATACACTCACTTCACAGTAGCTGATGTCAAAGCTAATCTTTTTCAAGTAGGTTTTCAGGGTTCTTTAAAACATTTCTCTAGCTGTTTTATAACTTTTGACCAACTATGCTTTGACAGTAGCAAGCATGCCTCAAGAGGTAGGTTTGTGGCATTCCACCACAATGGCTAGCACAGGGCATAGCTCACTTTCAAGAACTGAATTGAAATGAATTGAATTGAATTTATTGTTACGTGTACCGAGGCACAGTGAAAAGCTTTGTCTTGCGAGTAATACAGGCAGATCAGAGTTAAGTAGCGTAGATAAGTAAATAAAAGGCAAACAGCAAAAAAAACAAAAACACAGGTACAGGCAAATGTTAAGAGTTTGGGCGTCCATTCAGTATTCTAGTCGCGTGGAAACTGTTTCGAAACTGACTAGAGCATGTGATCAGGCTTCTGTACCTTCTCCCTGATGGTAGAGGTTGTAGAAAAGCATTGCCAGGGTGGGATGGATCTTTGAGAATGCTGGCAGCTTTTCCATGACAGCGGGCCTGGTAGATGGATTCTATAGATGGGAAGTTGGCCTTTGTGATTATCTGGGCTGAGTTCACCACTCTCTGTAACCGTCTGCGATCTTGAATGGTAGGGGGGACATGAGTAACATCCAGCCAAAAGTCAATAATGAGTTCCTTGGTTTTGCCAGCATTGAGAGCTAGATTGTTCTCAGTGCACCATTTTTCCAAGTCTTCCACCTCCTGTCTGTAGTCTGTTTTGTTGCAATCTGAGATTTGACTGACTATGGTGGTGTCATCAGCGAACTTGTAAATGGCATTAGTCTGGTATTTGGCGACACAGTCATGGGTATACAGTGGCATGAAATTAAGACCGAAGAGAATCGTACAATCTCTATAATGCAGGTGGAGGCCATTCAGCCCATTGAGTCTGCACTGACCCTCCAAAGAGCATCCTATCCCCATAACCCCACATTTACCATGGCTAACTCACCTAGCCGACACAACATGGGGTAATTTAGCATGGTCAATCCCCCTCATCAGTATATATTTGGACTGTGAGAGAAAACTTGACCACCTGAAGGAAACTTACACAGACACAGAGAGAACGTGCAAACTCCACACAGACAGTCACCCAAGCTGAAATTGAACCTGAGTCCCTGGTGCTGTGAGGCAGCATTGCTAACCATTGAGCCACTGTGCTGCCCCAGTCAGGGCAAAAACTCCTTAACCATGGACTGATTATCTGATTAACCTTGACTAACCACTGAATGTCAATGTTCACATGGTCTTTTCTCGTTTCATAAGACAGAAGAACAGAAGTTGATCATTTGGTCCATTGATGAGATAATGACTGATCTGATTACCCTCCACTCTGCTTTTCTGCCTATTCCTTTTAACCCATGATTTCCTGATTGATTATAAATCTGTATATCCCAGCTTTGAATATACCTAATAACCCAGCCTTGGGCTGAAATAAAGAATTCCACAGATTCACTACCCTCTTGGAGAAGAAATTGCTTAACTGGGAAACCCCCTTGCTATCAGATTATTATCTCTCGTCTTAGTTTCTTGCCAAGGGAAAACAACCTCTCAGCACCAATTCTGTCAAGAATGTTAAGAATCTTATAAGGTTTTGATAAGGTTTTGTTTCATTCTTCTAAATTGAAGTCAGTGCAACCTATTCAACCTCTCTAAGTAAGAAACTTCCTCCATATCTAAAATCAACCTCATGAATCTTTGCTGGACTTAATGGTTATTGCATTTGTTTCTTCCCCTCCTTTTGCCCCTAGATTATTAGTATTTTTGGAATGGTATTCATGTGTTGTTCTGTGAGACTAATTAAAACTGTCTATTCGAATTCTCTACTATTTCCTGTTCATTTGTAATTTTTCCATCACTGGATATAGGTCTCGCAGCTGGGCCAGAATTTAGTACCAGTCCCTACTTACCTTTGAGAAGATGGTGGCCAGCTGCCTTCTTGAACTGTTCAATCCATCTAGCATAGGGATACTTACAATGCCATTAAGGAGGGCATTCAAGGATTTTGACTCAATGACACTGAAGGATCAGTGATTTATTTCCAAGTCAGGATGGTGAGTGATTTTGAGGGAAGCTTGCTGGTGATTGCATTCCCTTGTATCTGCTGCCCTTGTCCTTCTTACTGCGAGTGTTTGGGAAGGTGCTATCTAAGGTCTCTGGTGAATTTCTGCACTACATCTTGTTGATGGTATACACTGTTGTTATTGAGTATTAGTGATGGAGGGACTGAATGTTTGTGGATGTAATAGTTGCTGCTTTGTCAATATCAAGCTTCTTGAGCATTGTTGGAACTGTACACATCCAGGTAAGTGGGCGATATTCCATCACACTCCTAACATGCCGTGGATAGGCTTTGGGGAGTCAGGAGGTGATGTACTCGCTGCAAGATTCTTGGCTTCTGACCTGCTCTTGTAGCTACAGTACTTACGTGATTAGTCCAGTTCAGTTTATGGTCAGTGGTAGACCCAATCATGTTGGTAGTGGGGAATTCAATGAAGGTGGGAACGTTGAATGTCAAGCGATGATTAGATTCCCTATTTTTTTGAAACGGTCATCGCCTGGCAGGAATTTGTCACTTGTCAGCCCAAGTCTGGTTATCATCCAGGTCTTGTTGCATTTAGACATGGACTACTTCAGCATCTGAGGAGTTACAAATATTGCTGTTCATTACCAATGAACATTCCCACTTCTGACCTTATGGTGAAAGGAAGCAAGGTATCTCACTAGGTCTCCATTCACAATGCCCATCGACAGTAGAAGAAAACTGGGAGAAAGTGAGGACAGCAGATGCTGGAGATCAGAGTCAAAGAGTGTGGTGCTGGAAAGACACAGCAGGTCAGGCAGCATCCGAGGAGCAGGAGAATCGACGTTTCGGGCAAAAGCCCTTCATCAGGAATGAGGCTTGTGAGCCGAGGGGGTGGCGAGAGAAATGGGAGGAGGGTGGGGCTGGGGTGAAGGTAGCTGAGAGTGCAATAGGTATATGAATGGGGGTAATGGTGATAGGTGGAAGACAAGGTTGGAGCGGATAGGTGGAAAGGAAGATGAACAGGTAGGGCTGGTCATGAGGGCGGTGCCAAGTTGTAAGGTTGAATCTGGGATAAAGTGGGGACAGAGGAAATGAGGAATCTGGTGAAATCCACATTGATGCCATGTGGCTGGAGGGTCCCAAGGCAGAAGATGAGACATTCTTTCGCCAGGCATCGGGTGGTTAAGGTTTGGCGATGGAGGTGGCCCAGGATCTGCATGTCCTTGGTGGAGTTGGAGGACGAGTAGAAGAACATTGGCCAGTGGAAAATCTTGGTCAACATTTGCTCTTCCCAGTCAAGTTGAATACTTAGGCTATCAGTAATCAATCATCAATTTAAAATCTCCTAACAACACTATGGATCATGGACCATATCTCAGTGCCAGAGACTGATTTTTTCAGGCAGCTGAGTGGGCAGACCTTGGCTGGCTATGTTAAGAAGAATGGAATTTTTTGAGGGAAGATTCCCTTAGAGTATTCTGGGATGCAGCGCAGAGCCAGTGTTTAATGAGAAAGCCAGAGAAATAGACTGAGTTGAAAAATTTAAATTCCTGGTAAGCCTGTGATTTAGACGAATTAGCATAACACTTGACTTCATGAGTTGTTTTCTTTTTGTTAAAGCATTTTTGTCAGAGCACTACAAATTTATTTGCTTCATTGCGTTTTCAAATAAGGAGGATTTATCTATTCATGAATAATTCATCAGAAGTAGAGGGAATAACTTATCGGCCAGTGACCACTTCATGAATCTCAAATTCATTTTAACAAATCGTGCATCAATGCGACAGCCAATAAATCTATACAGACTGGAGAATTGTAGTTCTTTTTCCCTCTATACAGGTGACTGAAGCTGAGCATGTCAGCTCCCTGCTGAATTTATGAGATGCAATGGAGTCAATATAGACATGCTTAGCACAAAGCCTCAATTTTACCTTAGAGGAGAAAGTGAGGTCTGCAGATGCTGGAGATCAGAGCTGAAAATGTGTTGCTGGAAAAGCGCAGCAGGTCAGGCAGCATCCAGGGAACAGGAGAATCGACGTTTCGGGCATAAGCCTTCTTCATTCCTGAAGAAGGGCTTATGCCCGAAACGTCGATTCTCCTGTTCCCTGGATGCTGCCTGACCTGCGCTTTTCCAGCAACACATTTTCACCTCAATTTTATCTTAGGTAACATGGTATAAATTTTTGACCAATTAAACAATTGCAATTGTGGTCAAATTAATCCCTGTTTGTAAAGTGCAATCTCTTTATTATGATGGTTCATAATATATTATTATTTGAGAAATTGGGTACTAAAGTGAAGGAACTTTAGTTTTTGGCTGTGAGCTCACTCTTTTTAACAAGGTGTGAAAGTAATTTTAACCATTAAACCTTTCCTCATATGACTACCTGCCCATTCCAGGTATTCATCCAGTAAACTTTCCCTGAATTGCCTCAAACACATTTACATTCATCCTTGAATAGGATGACCAATACTGTTCACAGTATTCCAGACATAGTCTAATCCAGAATCTGGTTTCCAGCATCTGCAGTCATTGTTTTTACCATAGTCTCATCAGTGCCCTGCATTGTTGAAACGTAACCTCCCTACTTCTGTCTTCAATTCCTCTTGTGATAAATGATAACATGATTTGCCTGCATTCTAAATTTGTGCAATCCATGCAAGCTAACACCTGGGTCCCTCTGCAGTTGAGAGTGCTACATCTCTCACCATTTAAATAATGTGCTTCTTTATTCTTCCTTCAAAGTTGGACAAATTCAAATATTCTTACATTATACTCCATTTAGCACATCTTTGCCAACTCACTTTATCTATCAATATCTTTTTGTACCCTCCTTGTATCCTCGTGACAACTTACTTTTCGACCTACCTTCGTGTCATCATTCCTTTATCCTTCAATTCCTTTATCTAAGGCATTTGTATAAATTGTACAGAGTTCTAGTGCTGATCCATGTGGGGCAACAATCATTGCATCTTGCCAATCTGGAAAAGATCCATTTACATGTAAACTCTGATTCCTCTTATCCAGCCATTCTTTTAGCAATGCCAGTATGCTGCTATTTATACCATGAACTTTTATTTTCTGTAATATTCTTTGATATGGTGTTGCATCAGATGTTTTCTGGAGGCTAAGTACAATGCATCTACAGTTCCCCTTCATCCACAGCCCATGATGCTTCCTCAAATAACTCCAATAGATTGGTCAATCATGATTTCTCTTCTACAGAACCATGTTGAGTCTGCCTGATAGCTTTGAACTTATTCAAGTGCCCTGTTAACACATCTTAAACAAAGCTTCCAGTCTTTTCCCTATAGGAACATAGGAATTAGAGGTGGGATTAGGCAATTCTATGATAAACTAGGCAAAAGTGAGGACTGGGCTTTTGCCAGAAACATCGACTCTCCTGCTCCTTGGATGCTGCCTGTTCTGCTGTGCTCAATTCTTTGATAGATGTTATGCTAACTAGACTATTGTTTCCTGCTTTTTGTAACCCTTTCTGAATAAAGGAGTTGCATTGTCTATTTCCATTCTGCTGAGACTGTCCCCAAGTCAAATGAGTTTTGAAAGATTCAAACCAATACGTCAAATATCTCAAATAAAAACAAAATAATGCAGATGCCAGAAATTTGTGATAAAAACAGAAAGTGCTGGCAAAACTCAACAGGCCTGACAGCACCTGTGGAGAGAAAAAGAGTTATTGTTTTGAGTCCAGTATGACTCTGCTTCAGAACTATCTCACTAGCCAGTGTGTTTTTAAGATGCTAGAATAAAATCAGTCAGCTCACAGCTCCAGCAGGTTGCACAGTACCACTTCTTTGGTAATTTTGTTTTCCTGAGTTCCTCCCCCTCTTCCATTTCCTGAATTATCACTCCTTCTGGGATATTACGAGTATTCTCTACAATGAGGATACCTATTCAATTAAGCTGCCATTTTTCCTGTTTTACGTTATTTCTCCATTGTCCTGAAGAAGGGTTACACCCGAAACATTG
Organism: Chiloscyllium plagiosum; assembly: GCF_004010195.1. NCBI lineage: Eukaryota > Metazoa > Chordata > Chondrichthyes > Orectolobiformes > Hemiscylliidae > Chiloscyllium > Chiloscyllium plagiosum. The sequence goes on from NC_057711.1 coordinate 41,904,468, forward strand.
ACTTCTCCACCTCCTTATGTTGCTGTGTTCTTCCAGCCTCCTGCTTGTTTACCTTACTTTCTATAAGACCAATGTTCACTTAGTTAACTCTTGCTATATGTTTTTATGCGTCTGGCTAGCTTTTTCTCATACTGTAATTTTTATTCTTTATTTGGTCATCCTTTGCTATGCTTCATATTGTGTCCAATTTTCTCACCTACCATTTGTCTTTGCGCAAATAAATGTTTTCTCTTTTAGTTTGATATTACCTTCAACATTTCTAGTTAACTTAGGAACAGAAGGAGGCTATTCAGCACATCAAACCTGTTCCGCCATTCAATTTGATCATTGCTGTGCAGACAAATTTACTCACGGTTGTAAAAGTGTGGTGCTGGAAAAGCACAGCAAGTCATGCAGTATCCGAGGAGCAGGAGAGTCGACATTTCAAGCGTAAGCCCATCATCAGGGATTTTGCCCCATCCCATAATCCTGCGCACTGTTGGTATTCAGAAATCAATCAGTGTCCGACTTAAGCATATTCAAAGACTGTTGGAGTGAATTGGAAATGTCCACACCCCTCTGAGTAAATATAAATTCTCCTTAACTCAATCCTAAGTGGCAACCCTCTTATTTTTAAGCTATGCCCTATGGCTTTACATTCCCCAACCAGGGAAAACATCTGACCAGCATCGACCCTGCCGATCCTTTCAGAGTAAGTTTCAATTAGATCACCTTTAAATCTTCAAAACCTTAGAGATTTTAGGCTCAGTTTTACCCACTGTCTCTTAAAGGTCAGTTCCACCATCCCGAGTGAACCTTTGTTGTACCACCTCTATGCTAATAATATCTTTACTGAGATAAGGAAATCAAAACTGCACTCAAGATGCAGTCTAACCAAGCTCCTTCACTCCTGTACTCAAATCTGTTGCAATAGGTTTGGTGCACCTGCATATTTAGTAACTTGGAGATAAAGACACCCCTAGATCCTTTCACATTTCCAAACCTCTCTCCATTTAAGAAATGCTCTGCACATCCATTTCTCCAGCGAAATTGGATAGCCTTACAGCTTTCTACATCACTTCCATTTGCCATGTTCATGGCTGTTCACTAAGCCTCTCTAAATCTTACTGAATCTGCTTTACATTTTCCTCATAACATTTAGTCATTCATTAAACCAAGCCAGTGAATTAACTCATATCATATGTTCTTTAATTTTTTTAACCAGTCTTCTCTGGACAATTTTATTAGAACCTTCTGAAAGTCTAATTTTTCTACGTCCATTGATTCTCCTTTATCAGTGTTGTTAATAGCACGTTCAAGAGGCTCTAGTAAGTTTGATAAACACAATCTCCCTTTCGAGAGTGTTGTGCTGGAAAAGCACAACAGGTCAAGCAGCACCTAAGGAGCAGGAGAGTTGACGTTTTGGGCATAAGGTCTTCATCAGGAAGGCTTCCTGATGGAGAGCTAATGCCTGAAACATCGATTTTCCTGCTCCTCGAATGCTGCCTGACCTGCTGTGCTTTGCCAGCACTCTCGACTCTCCAGCATTACAGTCCTCACTTTCACCTAGACAATTTCCCTTTCACAAAGCCATGATGAATAACCCAATCAGCTCATTATCAACAAGGTGTCTATTGATCTCATTCTTTATAATAGATTCTGGCATTCTCCCTCCTGTTGATATAAGGTTAACAAGTCTGTTGTTCGCTGTTTTCTCTCTTGTTCCATTCTTAAACAGGTGACCTGACTTTGCTATTTTCCAATCTACAGTAATCATTGAAGAATCTATAGAATTATGAAGGATAATCCCCAATGCATTGACCTTCTAAATAGCCACTTTCTTCAGTAGTCTCGAATGTCGATCATCAGTTCCTGGAGATTTATCAACTTATGGCCCCATTAGTTGCTCTAGTGCAATCTTCTTACAAATGCTAATTTCTTTCGACTCCTCATTCTCTCTAGTTCTGGGAGATTTCTGGTATCCTCCTCAGTGAAAACAGACTCAAAGTAATAATTTAACTTTACTGCATTTCTCTAAACCCCGTTATAAATTCTCCTGATTCTGCCTATAATGGACTCAGATTTATTTTAGCCAAATATTTTCTTTTTACATAACTATAGAAGCTTTCCAGTTCACTTTTACGTTCCTTGCTAGATTGCATTCATATTCTATTTTCCCTTTCCTTATCATTTTTGTATTTCTCCTTTGTTGTATTCTATAAACCTCCCAATCCTCAATTATTGCAATTGCTGGCAATTTTATGGCCCTTTTCTTTTAATCTTCTACAATCCTGAACTTCCTTTGTTAGCCATGGTTGACTGACCTTTGTTAATTCTGGATTAGTGGTGCTGGAAGAGCACAGCAGTTCAGGCAGCATCCAAGGAACTTCGAAATCGACGTTTCGGGCAAAAGCCCTTCATCAGGCTTTTGCCCGAAACGTCAATTTCGAAGTTCCTTGGATGCTGCCTGAACTGCCTTGCTCTTCCAGCACCACTAATCCAGAATCTGGTTTCCAGCATCTGCAGTCATTGTTTTTACCTCGTTGACCTTTGTTAAGTTTGCATCTTTAAGGAATGTATAGCTGCTTTAAATCATGTAATAGTTCTTTAAAGACTATCCATTGCCTATGTACAGTCATAACTTTGAATTGATTTTTCCAATCCACCTTAGCCTCACATATTCATAATTTCCCTTTTCAAATTGACCACCTTTGCTTTAAAATGAACTGTCTCACTTCCAAACATAATGTAAAATTTGATCATGATCTAATTATATCTCAAATTTGCAGATGACAGAGCTGGGTGGATAGCTGAGCTGTGGGGAGGATGCAGAGATACTGTAGTTGATTTAGACAGGTTGAGGGAATGGGCAGATGCATGGCAAATGTATGTAGATAAATGACATTAGCACAAATTAGTACACATAGGAAAGCAGATTATTAGCTGGAAGCTGTAAATTGAAAGAGGGGAAGTTCAACGTGACCTGTGTGTCCACATGCACAGCCGCTGAAAGTAAGCATGCAGGTACAGCAGGCAATAAACAAGGCAGAGGTATGTTGGCATCCATAGCAAAAGGATTTGAGTATTGGAACAAGGATGTCTTGCTGCAATTATACAGAGCATTGGTGAGGCTGTACCTGGAATATTGTGTCCAGTTTTGGTCTCTTTTTCTGAGGAAGGATGCTCGTGCTATAGCGGGAGTGTTGCAAAAGCTTACCAAATTAATTCCTGAGCTGGCAGGGCTGGTGGATGAGGAGCGATTGAGTCAGAATTGTAATCACTGGAATTTAGAAGAGTGAGGGAGGATCTCATAGAAAGCTATGAGAACCAGGAGTCACAGTTTAAGGCAACATGTTAAATCATTTAAGATAAGTATAAATTCCTTCACCCATAGCATGGTGAGCCTGTGGAATTCACTAACACAGAAAGTGGTAGAGGCCAAAACACTACAGGTTGTTCTGCATAATGTGACAGTTGTGTTCCTCTGCAACATCATACTATAGAATAGCATGCTATGGAAAACTGCTATAGAAAATCGCGCTGTAGAGGGTCACTAGTAGAAAATTGCTATACCCATTCAGTAGAAGGTTTGCATTATCCAAGCAACATCTATATTTTGTCAGTTGCGTTATAGCCAATTTGCATGGACGAAGCGCATGGCAGAATGACCTGCATGTGTTTTCAAGAAGGAGGTAGCTATATCTCTTGTGACGAAAGGAATCAAGGGATATGGCGAGGGCAGGATAGGTGTATTTAGCATGATGATCAGTCATCATCATAATGAATGACAATGGACTCGAGGGGTCAAATGACCCACTCCTGTTCCTATCTTCTGTGTTTAGTCACTCATTCTTAAATGTTCTTTCACAAGATTGCTATTTAGCTCTTTTTTCATTTTGATAAAGGGTGTGTCCTTGCCTTGGAAGTTTGGAATTAGAATTTTTCTTGCTTGTTGGAATGTGTCTATTCTGTATTTTCTGAAACATATGTCTGAAATAATGGAAATAGATATGAAATATATTGAATGTCTGCCCCTGCATATCTAGGGTTACCTCAGATTACAACAGGATCTGGACCAGATGGGCCAATGGGCTGAGAAGTGGCAGATGGAGTTTAATTCAGATAAATGCGAGGTGCTG